>NW_022195738.1:0-32884 GCF_008641045.1 Pistacia vera
AATAAGTGTTGGGAGTAAGTTGTTGGTTAACTCACTTTAGTGTATGGTTACCCATTTTAAATACAACGGAAATATTACCAAGTTGATTAAGAGATTTCCAATTAAACCACATCAAACATAATGCAAAAAGTAAAGAACATAGTCATATAGCTAAAATCCACTTTTAGCCTACATCCATGGGACCTTGTCCAGATTGAAGCAATCCACTAAGTTAAAAACGCATTACAAGATATAGTTCAAAGTTGATATAAGATACAGTAAAAGAACTCCCTATTCAACTTTATACTTAACACCACACTCTGAATCCTTAACGTGTAGCAACTCCTTGGACCTTCTTCATGCTGGGAACACACCTGAGAACAGCTTGTGAACCACCAAGCTTCAGGCACTGACGCCACGCTCCAGCATCAGCAAATGAGCCACATTCCAAGAGCCATCAAGTCAATGAATGATATGGTGAGGTTTTGGCACAAAATGGAAATAAACCTATTAACCTTAAGAGAAAGAATACTCTAAGAAATTTCAGAGTACAATAAAATAAAAGATCAAAATGTTAGTTTCAAAGATGCAAGATGAGATGATATGTAGTGTAGGGTTTCTTGCTCAACACATTAATGCCACATCAGCCAAGAAGGGGCTGACCCATGTTTGTCCAAATAAGGAAAATATTCCTTCTTTTGGTTTGGACCACAAAACAAATCAAGAAAAGAAACTTTATTCCTTAGGACCACTTAAGGATAATATGACACATGTAAAAGGTCCTAAAAAGTTAGAGACAAAGATAAACAATATCTTTTTCATTTTATCAAACATGCAACTCGTGTTGGGTTGCAAGTAATTGAAGCGAGAGTGTAAGTACAAATTGTTGTGCACGCACACTCGAAACGAAACAAGCCAAGACACAAGTTTGGCAACTAGTGTGCACACACAACTCAAAAGAAACAAGCCAAATCGTAAGAATGGCAACTAGTGTGCACACAGAACTGTTGTGCACGCACAACTCATAAGAAACAAGCCAAATCATAAGATTGGCAACTAGTGTGCACACATACTGTTGTGCACACACAACTCATAAGTTTGACAAATATAAATATTTCACATTCTCCCCCTTTGTCAAACTTATGAATAAAGAACATAAACAAAAAATGATCAAGAACAAACCTGTTTTAATCAACCAATCAAACCTGCAAATTTGCAAGAAACAAACATACAAAGAAACATAAACAAAAGTAACACAAAATTGAATACAAGGTTAGCAAATAAACTAACAGATCAAAATAACTAAAAAGTTATGCAGAAACATAACAAAATAGCAGCAAAAAAATAAAAAACAAACTCCCTTATAGGGAGATAACAGCAAAATAGTCCACATTTTAGCAATAAACAAAACAGAAAAAAAAAATTTTAATTTCACTCCCCCATAATGCTTACTCCCCCTTTTTTTTCATAAGTCTTGAAGACTTTTGAGAGGGTATCGATGTGCGATTAGCTTTCCTCTTGACTCTTTTCTTGGAAGGAGTAGTGATGGTGAAATGAGAGTCCTCCACTTGAACATTTGGAACAACGGCTGAAGAGGTGTCAGCGGTTTCATGAGAGGATTCATCTTGGATTAGAGGGGTTTTCTCTTTGATAGGAGGAAGAGGGACATCTTTAGTATGTACATGAGAAGCATCCTCTTCTTTAGAGTGCTATACCTTTTCTTGATCAGCTGCATCTTCAAGTTGATCTTCATCTTCATGAGCAGTTTCTTCTTCTTGAATGACAACACCAGGATCTTTAGTAGAAACTGCAGGAATAGGGGGGACAACGGGGGAAATAGATGAACCTCATTTTGATTAGTAGCAGGTTCATTCTGAACAGGGGAATCAAGCTTCTTCTTCATTTTAGGCTCTATTTTGTCCATCCAAGCACTGAAGGAAAGATGAATCTCCTTCACATGTTGGAGAACATTCTCTAGGTCTTGTATAGCAACAAAAAGCTTGGACTGCCAAGTGTTAGTCCTAATGTGTTCACCTGAGGAGGTGGAAGGAATGTTCCCTAATGGTTGTCGAAAAGACTTCTTGGTGACAATCTTTATCTTCAACACAGGCTCCACTTCATAGAATTTGGGTTTGCAAGTGGAGATGATTTCATAAATGAAGGAATGAAAGGGAAAAATCTAGAGAGCATATGTGGATTGTGCATCCACCTTAACACTTGTGAAAATTAGTGTGGCCAAGTTTATCTTCTTCCCTTGTGCAATCCCATAAAGTAGTTGTGCTCTTTTTGGTTTAACAGTGGAATTGTGCATTGAGGGAGACCAATTTGTAAGAGAAATTTTAAACAATAGGCGGTAAAAGGGTGTGAGTGCACTAGGTTGAAGAACTCCACTTTTTGGCCATATAGCTATTGAACCACCAATTATAACCTTAACAATTTGGTCTAACTTCAAACTAGTCAAATCAAAATTTTTCTTAACCTTTTTCAGACCTAACACATCCCTAACTACCTCTTCATTAAAAAGAACCCAATGACCTCTAACATAAACTCTATCATTGTGCACATCAGAGTTCGGTTCAACATCATCAAGGCCAAAATTAGCGTAAAACTCTTGAACAAGAGTTTGAATGGGTGCAGTCAGACCCGAGACAATGTTTATCCATTTTCGTTTCTTCATCATGGCATGAAACTCATCAAAATCATCTAACCTAACATTTTCCTCACTCACAATTGTCTTTTTGACAATGTGGCTTTTAAATCTAACTTTGGCGACAAGCAAAACAAAAGGAGAGATTTGACTAGGTTGAGTCTCTTCCATGATTGCCTTCCCTTTCTTCTTCGCCATCTCTGATGGAGTTAGGGGCTTTGATGGACCAGCTTTTACAAGAGCAGCCTTGCGAGATTTAAGAGTGGCAATGGGAGTGTTGTCTGAGGCACTGTTGGACGCCGAAAAGGATTTTTCTTGTCACTTTTCAGTTGAGGCAAGGGCATATTCATCTTGTGAGCGCACATAGTCCTGGTGATCACTGGAAACAGGGGAAGAGACAAGTGAGGATGAGCAGCTAGTTTCTTCCTCGTAAGATTCCTCTGGAGTGGCAGAATCAGACTCCGATGGGGTTTGCTCTTTTGTTAGCTTTTTCTTATGTCGGTTAGATTCTTTCAAGGCTTGGAAACCCTTTTTGAGTGATTCCTCCATGGTCTTTCTCTTCGGGTTTTCAATTGCTTTCTTCCTTGAATCCATGAGAGATAATTTTAAAAAAAAATTAGTGAAGATTTGAGAGAAAAAAAATTGTGAGAGATGAAGAACAAAAGGCAACACAATAGGGTTTTAGAAAATGAAGACTGACTCAAAAGAGATCAGGGCAAGCATTTATGGTAGGCGGGGATTCTAAAGCCCTAAAAAGAGTTATACCAAAAATAGAACTTTATCTTAAGTGAGTGTACACAGGCAATCATATGAGCACTCAACATCTCAAAAGAATATCAGAAATTTTCAAAAGACTAGACTTTATTGAACAATTTTAAAAGCATAAAAAAATTAAATAATGAAATGCTTCACATGAATTTTGAAGGTCAAGACAGTCAATCTGTGCAAAACATCCTAATAGATCATATTTTCAATCTTAAAAGGCACAATTTCTCATAAGGAAGTTGTCAACAAAATGCAATCAAAACAACACTTCCTCAATCACACACAAGAGAAATAAAGTCACACAAGCTTGTCTAAGTGTGTGATAGTGTCCTTAGGGGAGACTAAATGACACATTGGAAAATTAATTTTTTGCAAGAGAAAATCAACATTCCCACATGCCTTACAATATTTTTCATTTTTCTTTTTCAGAAGATAATAAATTATTGATTTTTCTTTTCATTTTGAACAAAGGGCAAATAACTCTCAAAAGTATAACCAAAATGTAGCTTTCACACTTGCAAGAAGGTAGTCCTCTTAATGGTAGATTTTCCAAAATATAAGGGGAAAATTACTCAAAATAACTTTCACTTTTTAGGCAAGGTAGCTCTTTCATAATTGTGACAAGAATGGATAAACAACTCATGATGAGATAAGGTCATGCTATAGAGAGAGTCTTAGTGGACACAATAAACTAGAGTTAGCACATAGATAAGAGAAAACGAATGACAATTAGAGTGCTAGCACAAATCAAAGAACTTGACAAACAAAAAATAAAAGTAGCATGTTCATGCTTTATTCATTAACAAAAATAAAAAACTATTCAAGTTAAAGTAGTTCAATGGACTTCCTTAAGGAAACAAAAATGTCATAGTCAAGTGCTTTTGTAAATAAATCAGCCAATTGGGATTTTGTGTTCATATGAGCGAGTGCGATGATGTTCTCCTCAACTAACTCTCTAATGAGGTGATGTCTTATGTCAATGTGCTTAGTCCTAGAATGTTGGACTAGATTCTTCAAGATGTTAATGGCACTTGTGTTATCACAAAATATTGTCACACAATCCTGATCAACACCATAATCATACAACATTTACTTTAACCATAAAATTTGAGTGCAACAACTCCCTGCGGCAATATACTTAGCCTCGACAGTGGAGAGGGAGATTGCATTTTGCTTCTTGTTATACCAGGTGACAAGATTGTTTCCAAGGTAGAAACATCCACCCGAAGTGCTCTTTCGATCATCCAAACTTCCTGCCCAATTTGCATCACTATATCCAACCAAACAATTATTAGAATCAAATGAGTACCAAAGACCAAAGTCGCACGTACCTAAAACATATTTCATGATTGTTTTCATTGCATTCAGGTGCAACTCAAAAGGGTTAGCTTGAAACCTAGCACAAACACCAACACTAAAACAAATATCAGGCCGGCTTGCAGTTAAGTAAAGAAGGTTTCCTATCATGCTTCGGTACATCTTATTGTCAACCTTCTTACCATGTTCATCATTGGACAGTTTAAGGGTAACACTCATAAGGGTTCTAGCATGCCTTGCATTATCTAGACAAAATCTTTTCAACATGTTTCCAATATATTTTGATTGGGAGACAAACATGCCATTTTCCATTTGTTTAATTTGAAGACCAAGAAACATATTAAAATCCCCAACCATACTCATCTCAAACTCATTTTTCATCAAACTAATGAATTCAAGTGCATGTGAATGAGATGTAGAACCAAACACAATATCATCAACATAAATCTGTGGGCACAAGATTTCATTGTTAGCACACTTGATAAAGAGGGTTTTGTTGGCATTACCTCATTCATAGCTATGCTCAAGAAGGAAAGTTGTCAACCTTTCATACCAGTCCCGTGGGGCTTGTTTCAGCCTATAAAGATCTTTCTTCAATCTAAACACATGATTGGGCTTGTGGGGGCCTTGAAAGCCAATCAGTTCTTCAACATACACTTCTTCAGAGAGTATCCCATTCAAGAAGGTGCTTTTGACATCCATTTGGAACAATTTTATCTTGAGACATATGCAGTAGCAAGCAACAAGTAGATTGACTCAAGTTGGGCAATAGGGGCGAAGGTTTAATCAAAATTGATTCCATCCACTTAAGTATACCTTTGTGCAACAAGCCTTGCTTGTTTCTAACAACATTACTAAATTCATCAGTTTTATTTTTAAAAATCCATTTGGTACCTATTATGTTGATTCCCTCAGGTCTCGGCACAAGCGTCCATACATCATTCCTTTCAAATTGTTTTAATTCTTCATGTATGGCCTCAATCCAATTTTCATCTTCCAATGCTTGCTTGGCATTCTTCAGTTCTGCAAGAGACACATAACAAAGATGGTTAATTTTATTTTGTCTTCTTCTTCTTGTAACCATTACCTCATTTGGATCTCCAATCATGGTTAAATGTGGATGAACTTTTTGAACCCATGTTGGTGGATATTTTTTTCTTTGGTTTCTTCTTTGAATACTTTCATTAGAGAAATCAACAACCAACTCAATCTCTTCATTTTGCAAAGATGAATCTGAGGATGAATTTTTCCATGGAGCAGATCCAGTTGCTGTAGCATTGGAAGTGGGTGACAACACATTTGACGAAGGCTTAGGTTTAGGTGATTCAGTAGTGTTCATACCATCTTGTGTGGGCACGCGAGGAGCATACATGTCTTGAATTTCACATTCTTGTGAATATTCTGAAAAATCTTGTGCATCATTAAACACGACATTAATAGATTCTAAAACTTTTTTAGAACGTATGTTATAGATCCTGAAAGCATGGCTATTGGAAGAATATCCAATAAAAACTCCTTCAGGACTCCTAGAATCAAACTTACCTAAATTCTCTCCATCATTCAAGATGTAGCATTTGATCCAAACACATGAAAGTAAGAGAGATCAGGTTTATTACCTTTTCATAGTTCATAAGGAGTTTGAAGGGTACCTTTTCTGAGATAAACTCTATTGGAAATGTGACAAGTTGTGTTGATAGCTTTGACCCAAAGTCTTGTAGGAAGCTCTTTGGCATTAAGCATCACCCTAGCCATCTCTTGAAGCACTCTATTTTTCCTTTCCACAATATCATTTTTTTTAGGTGTTTTTGGTGCTGAGAATTCATGAAATATGCCCTACAAATCACAAATATTAGCAAAATCAACCTTCTCAAATTCCTTACCATGATCACTCCTAATTCTCACAATCTTTGTAGATTTTGAACTTTCTGAACAAGCAACCTTTTAGCTAATTTTTGAAATGCATTGAAAGAATCAGATTTCTCATGCATGAAATCAACCTAAGCATGCCTTGAAAAATCATCAACACAAATAAATACATATCTTTTACCTCCCAAACTCTCGGTTTGCATAGGACCCATTAGATCCATATGAAGCAATTCCAAAACACTTGAGATATTGAGATTAGATAAAGCTTTATAAGAGATTCTAGTTTGCATACCTTGTTGACATGGACCACACACATTACCTTTTGGAGGTTCAAGATTTGGTAGTCCTTTAACCACATCCTTTTTTGAAAGTCTTACCAAGTCTTTGAAGTTCATGTGACCAAGTTTCTCATGCCACAAGTTTGTGGAATTTGTTTTTGAACTGAAACATGACACACGGTTAAAAAGCAACAATTATCAATTGACCTTTTTCCCTCAAGTAAGAAACACCTTTACCATTCAAAATTTGACACTTGTCCTTTGAGAATTGAACCACAAAATTTTTGTCACAAATTTGACTAATACCTATCAAATTAGCTTTCAAACCATCAACAAGTAAGACATCTTTCAAAATAGGAAAATCAGAAAGCATAATTGTCCCTTTACCAAGTATTTTGCCTTTCTTTCCATCTCGATAAGTGACATGCCCACTATCAACTGATTCAAGTTTAGTTAAGAGAGATGTATTATCTGTCATATGCCTTGAACACCCATTGTCTAGATAACAAAGATCATTTTGAAATGCAAGAAAAGAGGTATGAGACACTAAACAATTCACATTAGCCTTAGGTTTCCAAATTCTTTTGGAAGAAAAACAATTGTTAACATTATGATTTACATTAGCAAGAAAACTATGGTTTTTAAGAACTTTCTTCAAATAAGAAATAAATCTAATGCATTTGGGTCTGATGTGACCTTTCTTGTTACAAAAATGGCAAATAAGAATGAATTTTGATACCTTCATAGCCTATCTCACAACAGTTCTTCAGCAAGAGTTTCAGTGGCCTTCACAAACGTGTTTGCATCAGCTTTCGACATGCTAGCACCAAGACTGAAGCCCAAACCATACCGATCTCCGAAGGATCTTCCTTGACAAAGGACTTCATCAAGCTTGAGTGATCTTGCATTCAATTTATCAATGATGACTTTAGCCTTAGTTAGTTCAGTAGTAAGAATAACAATCTTTTCAGATAAGGCTTTCTTTTGCTTCAACAAAGTAGCATTCTCAATGCCAAGTGATTGCAACTTTTTCACAACTTTTAGCCATTGTTCATACATTTTATCATATGCCTCTTGTTGCTCAGCATAAATATCAACAGTGTCATCCAAAAACTCACTCTTACATCTTCTTGGTTCACGGTGAAGGCTAGAATGTTAAGAAACGATCCATATACGCAGCGGAAAACAAAAATCATAATATAATGATCGTTCCAAAGAGCCAAGATCAAAGGTATAATTTTACACTTTATATTACAGTAGAAATCTGCAGAAAAATTAATCATGAGTTTAGAAAACATACGCACTTTTGGAGGCTCCGCCAAATTTGTGTTTGAACATTTTTTGCTACCGACCCAAGTGTAAGATCGAATCGACGTAGTCCATACGAAGACAATCACAAAGAACTAAAGAGGGATTTGCTAGATCCTCTTTAGCTTTAAGATCAAAGAAGAAAAATCAAATAGATTTATTTTAGACCAAAATGAATTCTGCCATGGGAGAGGAAATATGGGGCTGCTGTGTTTTCCTTTTCAAAGAGAAAATGAACAGTGAATTAATTCCCACATTTTACAAATAACCTTTTTTCTTTTATATTGAAAACTTAGTTGCCCTATTCCCATATGGAATAGGCTTGGGCTCCAACCCAAACACCCCATGTTACCAAACACTCCCAATTAGATATTTATTTTATTTCATCATTCTCTCAATTAAAAATCAATTAATATATATTTAATCAATATATTAACATTTAACAATAATGATGATTTAATTAAATATATGTGAACACATATTTAAACGTAATTTCACTTATTTAATTTTTCTAATAAATTAAATAAAGGCTACGACCTCAGCATTTAATTGCACTATAAAATACCCTTTCGCCTAAAAAGACGAAAACGCCCTTCTTTCTTCTTGGCTCTTAAATTATCTTTTTTGGCTCTTAAATTATCTTCTATCTGTGTGACCCATAGGCTCCTCATCATACCAGTAGTGTATAGTATCGCGATTAACACCAATTAATCGTCTCACTATACATAGACCAAGATTGGCCCCTAGCAAGGCATCATGGCCACCTGATAGATTCGGATTCAGCAAAGTAGCTACCTGTCAACGATATGGTTACCGTACAATTCGATCATTTCATCATATGTTATCTCGACAAGACGAAGGCATTGAAATAGTGTCAACCTTCGGTTACTCTCGATATTATGCATTCAGTTTCTAGACCAATGACCTGTATAATTAACTGGATAGAGCAACAACTCAATCCCACTGTGGCCACAGTTTTAGTGTCATTGTCTAATACTGAATTGCGCCGTGAGATAACTTCTCCCGTACTCGGGAGTGATGAATCCTCTGTCTATCCACCATAGTCTTGATACACTCCTTGATGCAGCCAATCACCACCATATTGATAGCTCTGAATAGAACTGCATTAGGCTAGTGTCAAATTGCACCAATCGGTGCACAAGGCGCTTCAGTGATCTCAAGTCTAAGGATCACATGCACTACTATTCATTAGAGGATTTGTTCCATAGACACTAGGGTTACCATCCATATGGAATCTTTTGGTGGGTCTGTCCAGTGAACTTGCTGCGGTGTATTCGCCTATAGCAAGCACCCATGTGTTGCACCAGGTTGTCACCAAACAACCTTGATAAGTGAGATCAGTCACTGCCTTTCGACAAAGTCGTTCAACACTATGATAGCCTTACCGTATTATTTGTGTCGTTACTTCAGAATAATACTGGGGCTACGGACGTTTCTAGAATAGCTACCATATGTGCTCATAGGGTTCTCACTATCAAGATTTGAAACACTTGATACCCTCGTCACAGTTCTTCCATTCTAAGGACATATATCAATACATATTGCAATAATAATGATTTACTCGATATAGAATAAAATGTCTTTTATTGATTAATGAACATTATTACAAAGAGTCAATTCCACAATAATTGATTGGCTCTAGGGCATCTACTCTAACACAGAACATTTTCATCATCACCTGAATGATCATCATCACTCTCATTATGCTCACTTTCACTTGAAGTGGCAGCCAGGGCCTTACCTTTTTTCTTTTTCAGTGTGTTAGCACACTCAAATTGTATATGCCCAAAGCCCTTATATTCAAAACACTTGATACCTTTATTTTTATTTTTATTTTTTTTATCTTTTGAAAATCTCTTTGTAAAGGTACTAGGAGCTTGATGGTCAGAAGACTTTTTCACTAAAGGTTTTCGGCCATAACCACTATCATGAGGTTTTTTACGTTTTTCTTAAAAAACGTAGCAAAGTTCTTGGTAAGTAAAGCACAATTTTCATCATCCAATGAACTGAAATCACAATCATCAAAAGGATCAAAATCAACCTCATGTTTAAGAGCCAAACCTTTGCTTGGTTTTTGTTTATCCCAACATTTCAAATTCAATTCATAGGTTTGGAGAGAGCCAATGAGTTCATCAATGTCCATGGCATCCACATCTTGGCATTCTTCAATGGTGATGACTTTTGACATAAACCTTCGGGGTAAAGAGCAAAGCACTTTCCTGACAAGTTCAACATTAGTATATGTCCTTCCCAAAGCAAAACATTCATTAGAAATATCACAAACTCTACCTTAAAAATTAGTTATAGTCTCATCATCATCCATGTTTAGATTTTCAAAATTAGTAACAAGCCTTCTAAGCTCATTTCTTTTAACGGCACTACTTCCTTCATTGTTAACTTGAAGCCTATCCCAAGCATCCTTGGCAAGCTCACAATTAGCTATGACTTTCATTTGGTTCACAGTAACAACATTGAAAAGAGTATGAATGGCTTTAGAGTTATAATTTGCAAGAGTTAACTCATCAACTGTCCAGGCAGCAACTGGTTTGGGTCTAGACACTTCATTTTCAACAACAACTAGGGTTGTCCAACCATTCACAACCATGGACTAGACTATTTCATCTATAGACTTAAGGAAAGCACGCATCCTAGGTCTCCATGTATAATAGTTAAGTTCTTCAAATAGTGGTGGTATATGAGCAGACCCTCCTTCAGTAAAGAAACTCATGATGAAAAACAATCAGGCAGATGCTACCACGGTAAGCGGTAGTGCGCACACAGACACGCAATAGATCTAAATTAAAAAAGCAACACGGAACAGATTTTGTCCAAATACAAGACCACTAAAATGCACACAAAAACAACCAAAATGGGTAAGGATCAACTGAAGCAACTTATCAGGACTTGCTCTAATACTACTTGTTGGGAGTTAGTTGTTGGTTAACTCATTTTAGTGTCTGGTTACCCATTTTAAATGCAAAGGAAATATTACCAAGTTGATTAAGAGTAGGGCTGTTCAACAAGGCGAGCCGCTCGTGAGCCGACTTGGCTCGGCTCGAGTACGGCTCGTTAACGGCTCGCTTCGTCTGGAATCGAGCTAGCTCGGCTTGATTCGTGAGAGAGTATGAGCCGAGTTCGAGCCTGCCTCGACTCGGCTCATTAGGCTCGCGAGCCGAGCCAGGCTCGAATTAGTAGGGGTGTTTTAGGAGTTTTATTAAGTATAGGGGATTAAACCAAAATTTTAAAAACAAAAAGTTTGCAAAAATGACAAAGAACACCCCAATGTTAAAATCTCCAAAAATGCGACTAAAATCCTTTCCCCTAAAACTAAACCAGACCAAATTGTGGAGAGTGTAGGGAAAGAAGGAGAAAGAAGGAAAGAAATCAGAGTTGGTGGAGAGTGTAGTGGAAACAAGGATAAAGAATGAAAGAAAGAAAAAGAAAATAAAAAAAAAAGGAGAAAGAAGGAAAGAAAGAGAAAATTTGTATGCTTTTTACTGGTTCGCAAGGGAAACAGGGAGAAACAAAGAAAGGGAAAAAAGAAGAAGAGAGAGTCGTGAGTAGAAAGAAAGAAAGAAAGAAGGGGAAAAAAGAAGAGAGAATCGTGAGCAGAAAGAAGGAAAGAAAAGAGAAGAGAAAAAAGAAGAGGAGAGAATCATGATTCGTGAGCATTGGAGTCTGGAGAGAGTGAAAAGAAGAAAGCAATCAATGTGAAAGAGGAAGAGTAATAAATGAGAGAGAGATAAAATTATACCGAATCTTTTAAAAAAAAATTATTTGCTTTATATTGGCTCGCGAGCCAGCTCGAAATTTTTTCCTTTCTTTATGAGTCGAGCCGAGTTAGAAAATTAAAGACTCGACTCGACTCGAATTCAGCTCGAACTCTTTTTATTTTTTACGAGTCGAGCTCGTTAAGCCGAAAGCTCAGCTCGGCTCGGCTCGTTAATAGCCCTGATTAAGAGATTTCCAATTAAACCACATCAAACATAAGTGCGGAAAGTAAAGAACACAGCCATATACATGGTTCAACTAAAATCTACTTTTGGCCTACATCCATGGGACCATGTCTAGATCAAAGCAATCCACTAAGTTAAAAACACATTACAAGATATAGTTCAAAGTTGATCTAAGATATAGTAAAAAAAAACTCCCTATTCAACTTTACACTTAGAACCACACCTGAATCCTTAACGTATAGCAACTCTTTGGCCTTCTTCACACCAGGAACACACTCGAAAACAGCTTATGAACCACCAAACGTTAGGCACTGATGCCACGCACCAGCATCAGCAAAGGAACTACATTCCAAGAGTCATCAAGTCAATGAATGATATGGTGAGATTTTGGCACAAATTGGAAATGAACCTATGAACCTTGAGAGAAAGAATACTCTAAGAAATTCCAGAGTATAATAGAATAAAAGATCAAAAGGTTAGATTCAAAGATGCAAAATGAGATGATATATAGTGTAAGGTTTCTTGCTCAACACATTAGTGTCAATTTAGCCAACAAGAGGCTGACCCATGTTTGCCCAAATAAGGAAAATATTCCTTCTTTTGGTTTGAACCACAAAACAAATCGGGAAAAGAATATTCCCTAGGACCACTTAAGGATAATATAACACATGTAAAAGGTCATAAAAAGTTAGAGACAAAGATAAACAATATCTTTTTCACTTTATCAAACATGCAACTCGTGTTGGGTTGCAAATATCTTAAATGAGAGTGTAAGCACAAACTGTTGTGCACACACACTTGAAACGAAACAAGCTAAGACATAAGTCTAGCAACCAGTGTGGACACAGAGCTATTGTGCACACATAACTCAAAAGAAACAAGCCAAATCATAAAATTAGCAACCAGTGTGCACACAAAACTGTTGTGCACACACAACTCATAAGAAACAAGCCAAATCATAAGATTGGCAACCAGTGTGCACACATAACTCATAAGTTTTACAAATATGAATATTCCACAATAAGCAATTTGATATAAAAGGAATCAAACAGAATTGTAATGAAAACAAAATAAACAACCATCACATGAATATTATAGTTTCATTCACAGATTTCCAAATTGAGTAAACATTAACCACATTAATCATTTTCCATAAAGGGGGGAACTCCCCTTCAAGGAATCAACCTCGGACTGTAAACATGTATGCATACTACATAGATATTCAGTTTAATCACCAATCATATTAATTATAAAAATGGATGGTAAAGAAAAAAATTCTCATACAACACAAATTATGTAATATTATAAACGGAAGTTCATATTAGTATCTTCTAGTCGTGGTCATCAAATTTCTTCAGCCCCCATAAAATAATGTTTAAATGGCGTTTGGATCATATGTTTTATTATAGGGGTATATTATATTAACGGAAAAAAAGATCACCTTGAAGATTACTGGGAATGTTTAGCAAATGTGTTTGGTTAGTTTAAATAAATTGGTGAATAATATGTTTGTTTAGGAAGATAAATGAGTGTGTATATTATATGGATTACTAAATTGCCCTCCTTTTTAAATATTAATATAATAGTATTTTTTATTATTATTTTTTAAATCGTTTCTTTTAACCCCCCACATTTGAAGTTTTGCTAAAACACCCTAGCCATATAAAACTTTAATTTATAGCAAAATCAACTCCAACCCACCCCAAGCCACTGCCAGAACTAGCCACCACCGTCAACCATCATCGACAGTCAATGAAATGGTGCACGACTGGCCATATATGGTCAACCATGCACCTACAAAGCCGGAAATGGCCATGGTATGGCTAGATCTATAGCCATTTCACAGCCAAAGATGTGGCCGTGAAACGACCACAGATTTGGCCGTGAAAAGGCTAGATCTTTAAACGTGCCAATTCACGTCCACATCTTTGGCCGTTCATAGAAACGCCAGATCTAGCAGTTTCTGGTGCACGATCGGCCAGATCCCGCAGGTCATGCACCATTATGGCAACTGACGCTGGCGGTCGACGATGGCCTTGGGTAATTGGGGGTATTTTGTTAACTTTTAACTTTTTTAGGGCTGAGGTCTTTTAGCTAATTTCTCAAATGTAGGGGGGCTGGGTAATTGCTATTTGGTAGATATTTGAGGGCAATTGTGTCCGAAATGGTTTTTAATTAAGGGCAAAATGGGTAGAAAAATCAGATTACCCTGGTAATGTTTTAATAGCATCCCTTAACAAGGTAATAAGATTACCCCCCACATAACTAACAGCAAACACTATTTACAATAAAAAATTACCGTAATATTTTATTACTTGTAAACCGAACACCGGAATCTTGCAAAATAAATGAAGATTACCTCTGTTATCTTATATACCCCTGATCCAAATGGCCCTATATGTAACAAAGATTTTTCCTAATATTCAATATTATAATTAGATTGTTAATATCATAATCAAGTAGTCCCATCCTATCACACATGAACCAATAAACATACTAAAATACAACAATTCACAACTCTCAAAACTTAGAAGGCTTTGGATAAGGAGGGGACCCAAAGTAAGAAAACAAAACAATGAACTTTTACTTTTACTTTATTCCTTGTCTCCTGCCTAACCTTCCCATTTCCTTATTGGTTTCTTTTCAGGAGAATTTTAGAAACTACCCTTCACTTTTTGCTAATAATCAAACTTATGACATTTTAGTGGGAAATAGTCAAAAACTACCCCTGAACCGTAACACCATCCAATTCTGTTAACTTACAAGTTAATTTTTGTTTTTTGTAAAATTCAATTTTGCCGTCACTCACTAAATATGATAAAAAGATTTTCCTCTCCAATTGAATTCATCATTAGTTCACTAATCTAGCGAAATTAAGTTATATGTGTAAACGATATGTTTATTTTATTTTTTATTTTTTTTTATGCTTGTATAATAAGTTATATAAAATATTATTAGTGTATAATTTAGTTAGAATTTTGAATTAAATACTTAGAAGTGTTAGGTTTGACCAACACTCCTAAAGTATCATGACCAACTCTTCAACCCGTCGTTTTTTCTGTTACATTAGAAACTAAATCTCTAAATTCTCTTTTTGGTATCATGACCAACACTTCAACCTCTCCAACTGAAACTGTAGTTATCTCTACCCAATCCTTAAACACTCAACCTCTATCATTACCTTCATTAAGTCAACTTTTAGCCATAAAACTAGACCGAAACAAATTTTTTTGTGTGCCGTAACCAACTACTAAATGTGATTAACCTTCTCCTGATCTTCATCTTCCTAACTGTACTAAAATCAACCTACAGTATACCTTATGGCAAAGGCGTAATCCATTTTTTTGGATTGCCATCAAATAACAACTTGTCAAAATTCATATTTCATGTTTTAAAAAGCCATACATGTTGAGAGTGAGATGAAGTAAGTCATGTATCACCTACTTCCTCACTTTACTGACAAACATCCTTAGATTTGACTTCTCCATGAGTTTTTGTTGTTTAATGTCACTGCATATAACATCATCATGTGAGCCATTCACAGAATTTTTCCAAACCTAATTTTGACTTAAGCGTCACAAGTTTTATAAGAAAATTGTCAAATATTTGAAAAATAATATCTATAGAAGTATTAAACTTGGCTTATGACAATAACTTCCAAAGATGAGATTATGCTATTATGCATGGATCCAAATGCAAGTAGAATGATAAGGAAGACGAGCCACAACACACTTACTATAAGCAACAATAACCTGCATAAAACAAATTCTACATTACAGGAGGTTCATTAACGCACACATAATACCTACATACAAGGGCTTCAACGACTGTTAATTTTTTTCAAAATAAAACTCACTTTTTATTGATGTTTGATTTTGACACCAACTATTCGCACGTGAGAAATGCTAAGCGGACTTAGAAGTCACACGCGATATGAGAATATTTAATTAAATAAAGAGTGAAAGACAATGTTTAAAGTGGTTCAGATGCTCAAAAGCAAATCCTACGTCCACTGATATTGTATTAATGAGAGTAAGGTCAGGTTGCATTCAGTGAGTTGAGTTACAGCTTAGAGAATACAAGAGAGAGAGAGAGAGAGAGAGAGAGTAAGCTATTCCAGAGTGAAATTAGCTAATCCCGTAAATGAGAGTGAATACCTCTATTTATAGTGGGATAAACTAAGGTAATGATTACTAAATCTGCAAGTGGGTAGGTACCATGCAAATCATTCTCTATGTCCCATTGCTCACCTACCCAAATAATTTCCTCGACTTTTGCAGAGATTAGACACATGGACGATTTCCAACCATTCGCTAACCTGGCACTCACCCATTGCACTGACAGTGGCATGCCACATGTATCATTATGCGACGTGGCCCCGTCTGAACAGTCGTAGAACCTTCTCAAGTTCTGACCACCCACGCTAACAAGACTCCACGTCAGCCTACGTTTTCAAGCATAAAACTTTTATTTATTCATGACTTGTGATTCACCTCAAATGTGATACAATATGATAGCATGATAACAACACACAAACAGAGAAACGAATCTAACAGAAAAAACGAATGGTAGAGACTTACAGGAAAATCGAGATTGGAGTGCTGTCGGGACTAACGAGATCGACACGAAGAAGAGATTTTCTGGCGGTGGAGATAGAGGAAAAGGCTAGACGGAACCACCCATGGTTAGTCTTACAGTTGTAAAAAACCAAGTAAACGAATATAATAGAAAAACGACGGGTAGAGACTTACCGGAAAAGTGAGATCGAAGTGTTGTCGGGACGAAGGAGATCAACACGAAGAAGAGACCTTCCAACGACGTAGATGGAGGAAAACAACTGACGAAGTTTCCTTGGTTAGTGTTATGGTTGCAAAAAAACCAACACACGAATATAACACAAAAACGATGGGGACGAACTTACTGGAAAAGCAAGATCAGAGTGCTATCGGGATGAACCAAATCGAGAAGAAAAGTTTGGTTCAACAGCAGAGATGGAGTATAATGGCAGAAGGAATTGCGATTTCATGATTTAGAATCGCAAAAAAAAAAATATGTTTATATTGTAAATTAATTGAAAACCAAGGGCATATAAGTCACAAAATAAAAAATGTTGAGGATAATATGGGTACACCAACATTTGATGGCATTACTGTAAATAATAACAATAACTAGGGCAATATTGTACGGAATATTTAAAAGTGAGTACAAAACTGTTTACTTACTAATTTGGGTGTTTTGTAATTATTAATAAAGCAAAAAATATTTCCGTCCAAATGGTCTATTGTTTTGGAGCATAATTGGAAACAAAATTGGATTGTGGGGAAAGTTTTAATAGAGGGTCCCCCTAGGTATTCTTATTTTGGCTAATTTACCCCCCAAAAACAAATTTGTTTCTCATAATCCATTTTTATAAATTAACTAAACATCATCATCTGCTCAATTTAAAAAATATTACCTTCGTTATCTAATATCACCCCATCCAAGTGCACCCTTAAAGGTAAAATTATAACGAAATTAAGATTAATTTTATGTAAAATGAAGGGCATTTCTATCCAAAAAAAAAATATATTTATAAAGTCATAAAAGTCATTTCGCACAATTGGACTAATTGTCATTTGGTAGAAATTTAAGGGTAAAATATGTATGAAATTCAGATTATTCTGATAATCTTTTAATAACACCCTCTGAGATGATAATTTGATTACCCCATATTTTATGAATAGTAAACATTATTCGTATTAAAAAATTATCGGAATATTTTATTACTTGACAAAAGATAATCTTGAAAATTAAAGAAAAACTACAGGAGTAATCTTCCTATACCCCTAACCAAATGCAACGTAAGGGTTATTTTGTAAATGGATGGTTTTTATTTAGACATTGTATATATGCTGAAAAATTTTAATGGGGTAAATTTAGAGATGGGGTTTATTAAGATAAATTGTAGAGGGTTTATTAAGATAAATTATAGAGGGCCAATACCGCCACTCTACTTTTAATCATAGAAAGGGTAAATGACCTCAATGCCCTCACTTGATATGCCCATCAATCACAAATGACCCCATTTACTTTCACTTCATCTCCAGTAGCCTACAATACCCATGTTAGGCTTAAAATTATTAAATTATATAAATATCACAAATTTTAATAAGAAAATAAAAAATCTAAAAAATGTCCGAAAATGGAAAAAGAATTTGGAAAAGTGAAAAGAATAAGTAATATACGAAAAAGATAAACAATAAATTAGAAAACTTACTTTCTAAAAAGTTAAAAATTCATACAAATCTGAAAAAAAAAAATGAACTTGATAAATATGTTTTAGATTTTAGCTTCTTTTTATTCAGTTTTAGTAGTGTTTCTTATTTTTCTTTTTTCTTTTTTTAAGTATTCTTAATTTTTCAAAATCTTTAACAATTTTTTAATCCTTTTTTTATTTTGTATTTGTGATTTTAGTTGAAGGATTTGTATTATTTAATTTAATTTTTTTTTTTATTTCTTACTAGTTATTTGACCTTCTTTATTTAAAAATGAGTTGTTAATAAATTTTAGGGTATATTAGTCAAGTTCAAAATACAATTGAGGATTCTGTTTGGTGAAATTCGGTCAACTCTCATATTTGTTGGGGTTTATGTGGTAGTTTAGAGAGTTTTTGGGACATCAACGTTTTACAAGTTTTACGGGGTGTACATGTATTAACCCTTAGTAATTTAAAAAACTTAGGTCATTTTACTCTTTTACCCTTGATTCAGTTAAAACTAGCTGAAGAAACTTTAAGGGGCTGGCGGTAGAGGGTTTAGAGTAATTACCAGTACCACAGGGGGTTTAAAGGATTTGGCCAAACCTCGGGGGTTTTAAATACTAACTCCTTTTTTTGGTCCTTCTTGGTTCAAATTATTATTGGGTAGTCATTTGACTTAATAAAATATTAGTTGATTGTTAAATTTATACTGAAATGACAAAAAATACCTGTCTTTTAATGTCTTTTTTCTAATTTAGTGTTGTTTAAGTAAAATTTTTTTTTTTCTAAAACGGATATTTTTATCAGTTCAATACAAATATAACAGTCAATTAACATTTTACTAAGTCAAATGACTAAAACAGTAGTAATTTTAAACAAGAAGAACCAACATTAATATTTGAAACAATTGGACTAGATAAAACAATTGGACTAGAACAAAAATTAATTTAAAAAAAAAAAAAAGGGAAAGAACTGAAGCAACAGACCAAAAAAGAATTATATCCGAGTTTTGTTTGTTTTTGAATTTGGTCATGTCTAGATAAAAATTTCATATAACTGTTTTACAAATTTGTGCTCATATTTATGAATGTAATCATGAGTTACCATATTTATGTCATTCTATAATTTTTGTTTTATAAATCATTATATTTATTGATCATAATCAAAATCATAGATTAGTATTAAATTGCTTTATTTTAAAAGTATATCAATTCATCCGTAATTAAAAGTTAATATTAGATTAATAATTATAAAATTATTTGTATTTAATAGATAATATAAATATAATTAAATGACTTTATAATTATGTAAAAAGGTTTTAAAAGTATTAGCGCCCTTTGCTGGAAATTGGCGGTGTCACTAAAGCACGTCTAGCAACACAACCCATATCAAAATGGGGCTCTCATAATGATTTTATCAATTTGCGCAAGTTTTATTGAAAGATAAAAGACATGTTTGGTACATTATTTGAAATAGTATTTTATTTTGAATAGGATATAATTGGATTAAGTCAAATATGATAGAATTCTGAGAATGTCTTTGGTATATTTTTTAAAAACATTATCTAAAAATATTTAATTATCACCCTCTACATTTGTTAATTTAGCTAAACACACCCCCATCCCCCCCTCTTTTACAATAAAAGTTTATAAATTAATAAATACACTTCACCCACCCACCCGACTGTCGGCAGCCAACCACCATCGTCAGACAGTGGCCGACAGTCGCTGGAATGGCGCACAACTAGCCAATCATGCTCCGATCTGACCTTTTTAGGCTGGATTCACCATAAATCTAGTCGAAAACGGCCAGAATCTAGCCGTCATTGACAACCAAGATATGACTGTTGTCAACAGCTAGTTAGATTTGGTTGTAGATCTTGGATCTAGCCAAAAACAGCCATATCGGCGCATGATCGACTAGATCCCACCGAGTGTCCGTCGTTCTGACGCCGACGATTGGCGATGGCAGTGGCGGCAACTAGCAGCCAACGGTGATTTCTAGCGGGCAATTGTGGCTTGGGTGGGTGGGTGGGATTGTTTTTATTAATTTATAAATTTTTATTGTGAAAGATAATTATTAAATATTTTGAGTTTAATAGAATATGATTGAATTTTAAATAGAATAGCCAATATTAAAACAAACACGTTTTCCACTGTTTAAGATAAGATAGTATAATAGAATAAAGTTTGAAAAGTTAAACAAACAGGGGAATATTGTTTTGCCATCGGAGAAGAAAGTAATTATCACTATTTATCTGTCCTCTTCTGGCTAAATACTAATTTTTTTTTTCCGGTGAAAGTTATATGGATACATACATGTAATATATTGTCTACCTAGTAATTCTTTAAGAATATATGATAAAATCAATTAAATAACTTTTGCAGACATATATACATAGAGGTGTAAGATCCGAAAATTCTAATTTTACTTCATATAAATATATACACAAAATATTTGATATACTTTAATAAGTACAAGGTAGTCTTGGACAGTGCCGCCAAACTCCTCTGCTTCTTAACGTCTCACCCGATCGTAAATCATCAAGTACCTGCAACACAGTAGAATAACAGAGTGAGCACTAATTGCTCAGTAAGTAAACCAAACTACACTACTGTTTTTCCTCCATTACTTAGGTTCTGATTTTCCTTTTCTCACTTTAATCTTTGATAATATTCTTCATTCTTTTCTGATATTCTGCATTCTTTTCTGATACTCTGATTTGCTACTTATCAACGTGCAAATACAATGAATAAAAATGTACATCGTCGAGCACATAAGAAATATTGAATCATGTAAGTAGCATAATACATATGCAGAATAATAAACTGTACTGAGAAAATAACTTTCTTTTCTTTTCTATTATTTGTATCTTATGTTGTATCTCTTTCTTTTCTTCTCTGATTCTGTTTCTTTTCTTTCTTCTATTATGGTTTGCCGATTGGCCTAGGTTGATGCATGCATTTGGAACCCTGGCCATGTGAGTGGGTACAGTCCTCATCTACATGCACTGCTGACGAACTGTACAAATGTTGTATCTCTCTTAAATCTTTTCTTATTCTTCCCTTCTCTATTGCTGGAGGTATCAAATCTGTCTCTCTGTGGAGCGGGAGGTGGAATACTAGGCATTACTGCTGATGGAGTCAATGGAGCCAACTTATTCACAAATACTTGATAATCATATTTTACACTGTGATTTTGCATTGAATTTTGATAGGATTTAGGATACTTTTCATACAATTTGGACCATAATTGCTACCTAATTCTATTAATTTGTCTTTGCAGGCCTAAACGATGATTTTGAGCATAAATGACAGTTTTGAGCGTAAATTGTGTAACTTGAGCTTGGAAACTCAGAATGACCTGAATTTAGAAGCTTTGGAAAGCTAAGAAGAAGAGCTACAACTTTTATGTTTTGGGTTTTTCCTAATTCTGATTCGACAAGGGTGGAAACTGGCCTTGAAGTCGTGAAAAGTACACTGGGAACTGAAGAAAAACGTCTTTGGATGTGCTTCAGTATTTCTGCCATAACTTGATCTGTAGACCTATGATTGTGCTGATTCCTGAACTATCAGAAAGATAATTTAAAGGGCTACAATTCATATGTTTAACACTTTTCCAGATTCAAACTCTATCATGCTCAAAATTTTCCTGAAAGTCCTCGCCGTGGCGAAGAAAAAGCTTCGCCGCGGTGAAACCTGCATCAGCTGTAAAAATAAAACGACGTGTTTTGACTTGCTAGGGTTTGGTCCTTAAGTGAAAGAGGTATAAATTAGAGCAAAAAGGAAAGAAAAAGGGTCTTGGTTCCTCATTTGGGAGGCAGCTCATGGAAGGAGAAGATTATTGAAGATTTGGGCTTCAAATTAGAGAAGATTTCTCCATCTTTTGCTTGTTTTTCAATGATGAATCTTGATTCAGTTGGTTTTTATTATTTTATTTCGTTTTTGAGTATGAACGGCGTTTTTTAGCTAGGGTTTGATGTAATCTTGATACAATGATTCAAATTATGTGAATTGATTTACTTTGAGTTTTAATTTGATTGAGTGTTATCTTTTGCTTAATGACTTTTGGATGCTTGATCACCATTCAAATGTGTGTTGTTCACAATGAGACTGAGAAGTGATTTGTGATGTGCTCTTGGGATAAATACCATAGATTAAACAAACGCTAGAGATAGGTTTAGCGATCTATGAAATCTAGATAGAATTCCATAAAGCTTAAAAGACTTTGAACATTAATCTCATTTTGTTGGGTGCGAAAGCTTAATAGGGATAAGTAGGGAAGTGTAGCTGAGAATGTATGTTACAACTTAGGGAATTCGATTTTCAATCAAGGAATTAGAACTTGGGTAATAGATTCTATGATTGGGTTAGCGTATCTAGGTGAATCAACACCTAGCATTTTTTAGCATTGTTAATTAGTTAAGTTGTTGGGTTTTGCTTAATTTCATTATCACTCATTGTATTTTGTTAATTTGTATTTGGTTGTTAATTCCATCAATCCAATTTATTGTTGCTTTAATTAGGACTTAAACTAGGAAATCGATACTTAGTAACACTATCCTCGTGGGAACGATACTCACCTACACTCTATTACTTGTGCGACTAGTATACTGCTACATTTGCATGTTGTAGGAAACACGCATCAAGTTTTGGCGTCGTTGCCGGGAGAGTTGATTTAATATTGATAGTATCTAGTGTAGTGCTAAATTAAAGCTTTTATTTCATTTTGTAGTTAATTGTAAATATGTATAGTCTTAAGTATGAGAAATGCATTACCTCTTTCGTGCAAGGCAACGATGAATCACTATTGAAGCTTGGGAGAGGTACACCGAGTTGTTAAGGAATTGCCACATAATGGTCTACCGTTTTGAGACAAGTCCAAACATTTTACAATGGGTTGCTACCAATATTCAAACGATGGTAAATGTGCGCATGCGGATCCTTAAATAACAAGACCCCAGAAGATGCTTATGAATGCTTGAGCTGATGGCCAACAATAACTACCAAAGGCCTAATGAGAGAGCAATGCTGAAGGAACAATGGGTCTATATGAAGTCGATGTGTTCGCACATTATTGCACAAATTCATCACTTGAAAGCCAATTGGGAGGTATGAATGTAAATTCTATTCACTCACCTTTTATAACTTGTGAATTTTGTGCAGGAAACCATGGGAATGTGGAAGGCCAAGTGGAAACCAGTTAGTCTTCACAACAACCGAGCAAGTGAATACATGGTTAGTTCACAAAGGCTGCAAAATGACCCTTCGCCAATACCTACAATTCTGGTTGGGGGAATCATCCAAATTTATCCTGGAGCAATCAAAGCAGTCAATCAAATCAAAGGACAGTGCCAAACCATCAAACAGTGGTGAATCATCAACCATGTGAGCAAGAGTGTCAAAATTGGAAGATATATTCGAAGAGTTCATGCAAGAAACCCAAGTTTTTTGAATGGGACACACTCAAACTTCAGAAATCAAGGAGTGTCCATTCAAAATTTAGAGGTTCAAGTGGAGAAATTGGTTGAACATTTGACAGAAAGATCTCAAGGTCTTTGCCGAGCACAACGGTCACAAATCCTAAAGAAACAATTAAATGTCATACATGAGGAGAGGTATAGTGTTGGAGCAACTCACAATGAAGAAAGTTAGAAGAACATGAAGACAGATAATGAAGAGGAAAATTCAAAGCGGAAAGGTGTGCAAGATACTTGGGGAATTTCAACCAAGCAACTCACCTCACAAGGAACAATTGAGGAATTTGGTGTAAATGTGCACAAGTCAAAATTGGTGTTGGAAGAGACTCCAAAATGGACTAACCAATCACCATCTCATCTCAAGTACGCATATACAAATTTGAAGTTCCGAAAGATGCTTATGAGAATGTCCGAAATTCCAAAGGAAAGGCCAAGAGATGGCAATGGGAAGTGAAGCACCCCCCAAGGATCCGGATTGATGAAGGACATGGGAAAGTCGAGCTTCGACTAAACAAGTGCTTCTTGGGAGGCAACCCAAGTCTTTCAATTGTTTTTCATTTCATTGCTGTTTGAATTTGTTAGGTTCTTATGATTTTGAATTAGTTTTAATTTATGTGTTTTGGGTGTTTCAGGTGAAGTTTGAAGCTAAGGAAAGGAAAGAAAATGCTCCAGACTTCGCTGGGGTGAAGAAGTATTCTTCACCGTGGTGAAGCACACGGATGAAAATGAGTTGAAAATACTCCAGACTTCGCCGCGCGAAGATGTCTTCGCGGGGTGAAGTACCCTGAAAAATGTTGCAACTCTTGTAATTTTCGTCACGGCAACGATTGGGTTGAATTGGGTTTTATCATGAAGAACTTCACCACGGCGAAGTCTGTTTTCTTTTATAGTCACGTGACCTTTCATTTTGCGAAATTTTCCTGAAGCCCTTTTCTTTTAGTTTTTGTTTTTATTTCTTTATGTTTTGTAAGTAGGAATTGATGTTGATTTCCTGGGTTTTAGCTCTTTATTTGTTTTTGTTTAGATTTTAGGTTTAGTTCCATAAGGTGAGAAGGATGTAATTCTTTCATATTAATCGGTGAGGGTATTAACACATTTGGCACCATAGACCTTCAATTGTTTAACAGTGATGATGAGGAGGAAGCCAAGGAATGGATGCCAGGATTTAGCACAAGAATCGGCCTTTACAGATATCAAGGAGTATCTCGTAACCTTTACTTTTGCTTTTTCTATCCTTGGATGTGCATGATGTGACATTGGGGACAATGTCATTTTAAGTTGGGGGTAGGGAAATTTTGAGAATTTGTGTGTTTAGTTTGTTGTGGTGTTTCTTTTTGTTTTAAGTTCTTTGTTGTTAAATGTATAGTGTGTTTTGTGGGTGTTGTGTTGTTGTTGCCTAGAATGAATTGCATAAGTCCATGATGAAACTATAATTGTTGGATATTATTCTTGGAAAATGTTAAGCATTGCTTCAAGTTAGGTTGGTGAATTAGCTTGAGGTTTGTTGAGTGGTTGAACCACCATTTTCACTCTTTCAGCATGCTTAGAAACATTTTATATGGTTAGGGAAGTCTTGATAATGTTGGTGGACTAAAACCTAGTAGAGAAGTGCTTAAGGCGAAATTAGGATTAGACATTGTTGAGGAAATGATTTAGGCATTTTTCGGAACGTTTGAGCCTTTCCAGCCAACCCACGAATGAATCTTTCACCTGTCACCCATTTGAGTCTATGAGATTATCATTGCCTTATTTTTCTTTGCCAACAAAAAAATTGTACAAGCTATACCCTAAACACTTATCATACCCTTGGAGAATTATGGACCTAATGTAGACACAAAAGAGCTTTGAGAGGTGTGTGAATAAGGGATGGACCAAAATCTTAAGTTTGGGGGTTGCAAAAATGGCACGAAGAAGGGGCAAGAGACCTAATGGTGTTGTAAATATTTGTTAATTTCAAAAAAAAAAAAAAGAAGAAGAAAAGAAAAAATTTTCTTAGTTCGATTCAATATCAAAAATAAGAAATACACAAGTTTGAGGGTTGTAAATGGTTGATACTTTGATGGTGGTTGAGAAAGAAAGTGGAGATTGATGTAGCTCTTAGTGTTGCATGAGGAAAACCGAGTTCTCTATATTTGTTTATCCTATTCCTTCCTTGGAGCCCACTACCCTAGCCTAACGTTACAAGCTTGCCAAGACCTTTTGATCCTTAGCGATGTCTAGTCTACATTAGTGGAGATAGTCCAACTTAGGCCTATGGAGTCTGCCCCATTTGATAAACTACATTTCTGCATAAAATAATCGGAAGTTGGAATGTGGACTAAAGTGGGGATCACCTACTCAGGGGACTAATAGAGAAGATAGTGTTGCAACTATAACTTCTTGGAGTGTTGAAAATTTTCTAGTAATAATTTTCAACAACCTTAGAGACTTGCATAAATTCTAGGCAATTCTTGTGTTGAGTTGAGTCTAATTTTGTTGTTCATTTTAGTTTTGTTGTTTTATGTTTTGGTTGTTTGTTGTTTCTTTCTTGAGTTTTTATTCCTTTTTGCTCGAGGACGAGCAAATCTAAGTTGGGGGTATTCAATACTTTAGCTGTAAAGCTACTCCAAAACCTCTACTAAAGTTTGATGGGGGCTGGGCACCTACCACACATCTCGAGCTATTTCTGGATTCAGCCCAGTACAGAACTTGTTCATCTCAATTCTGGTGTGCTCACTATACTGGTGCAAACCTCGCCAAAGAATTAAATCGGAGTATTCTTTCACTAAACTGATCCCTGCGTAGGCTAATAAATTCATGTCTCTTTTTATGCATTCTATCAATGTCCTGTATTCTGCCTCAAAAAGTCGTCTGAAATCTCCCCAGGTCATAGTGGCTATATCATGAGTCTCCTCCATTAATCTTACCATATCCGAGCATCAATCTTAAACAAGAAACTCGCATACCGGATCTTTCCCAATCTATCATGGGAAAAGTGATGTCGTACGTTCCACAGATCTAATCCATTCTTCTGCCACTGATGGGTCAATTGTACTTTAAATTCTGACGATTGAGGCTGACTAGGTAAACCCATAAATAGGCTCAAGATGACTCCGTGTACTATCGGAGATACCAGCCTTTCTCTCTCATCTCCAGTGGTCGATACTAAACTGGTGTCTCACTCTCTCCCATATAGGTTCCCTGACTTTCTGCCAATACCTACTAAACGATGTGTACAAATCCTCATTCATCGATGATAGGGAGTAGATCCAAACGAGTTGGATGGCCACCTGCACTCGATGCGTTCTTATTACGAATCGGAGTCATCCATCTCATCTAAAACACATAGCACCATACCTTAGTCAGCTATAACAAGTGAGAAAAAGAAAGAACTTCAATGGACGACTAACAGTATGCACACTGATTTACTAAAATCGACGCTCTGATACCAAAAATGTAATATACTGTCTAGCTAGTGATTCTTTAAGAAATATATGATAAAATCCACTAAATAACTTTTGCAAACATATATACATAGAGGTATATAATGTAAAATCCGAAAATTCTAATTTTACTTCATATAAATATATACACAAAATATCTTATATACTTTAATAAGTACAAGGTATTCTTGGACAGTGCCGCCAAACTCCTCCGCTTCTTGACATCCCACCCGATTGTAAATCATCAAGTACCTGCAAAACAGTAGAATAACAGAGTGAGCACTAATTGCTCAGTAAGTAAACCAAACTGCACTACTGTTTTTCCTCCATTACTCAAGTTCTGATTTTCCTTTTCTTACTTTAATCTTTGATAATATTCTTCGTTCTTTTATCATATTCTGCATTCTTTTCTGATATCTGATTTGCTAATTATCAACGTGCAAAGACAATGAATAAAACTGTACATCGTCGAGCACATAAGAAATACTGAATCATGTAAGTAGCATAATACATATGCAAAATAATAAATTGTACTAAGAAAAGAACTTTCTTTTCTTTTCTATTATATGTATCTTATGTTGTATCTCTTTCTTTTCTTCTCTGTTTCTCTTTCTTTTCTTTCTTCTATTCTGGTTTGCCGATCGGACTAGGTTGATGCATGGATTTGGAACCCTGGTCATGTGAGTGGGTACAATCCTCATCTACATACACTGATGACGTACTATACAAATGTTGTATCTCTCTACTATGGCCACTCACTGATGGCGGCATGCACATAGGTATGCTCTGCTGGGTACAGTCCTCATCTACATACACTACTGACAGACTGTACAAATATTGTATCTCTCTACTGATGCCGCTCACTGGTGGCGGCGTGCATGCAGGCATCTCTATCACTCACGGGTTCCCCATCGCAACAACCTTATAACATAACATGTTGTAGAAAGAGATGCTATACACATTTCAACATGAATTTCCAAGCTATGGAAATTCTACACTTGCATTCTTTAGGAAACGAGAAAATACACATACTTGCATGTTAGCATAAAAGAAAACTACAAGTCATTCTCATTTCTTTCTTTTTCTCATTCTTTGCTAACATATTCTTTCATATTCTCATTTACTAAATCAAGGCTATATATACATATATCATGTGCACAATATATGCATGATCAAGCCCATTCTTTAATATGCTTTCCAAGTTCACATATACAAACTTGAAAATTCATTATGGCATAATGGTATGTCATGACATATTCTACCATTTTCTACTATCACAATTGTCATATCAAAGCAACACTTTAACTTGCAATTCCTTTCTAACACTTTCATGTGCTATTCAAAAAGTAATAAAGGTTCAAGTAACTAGAACCAAACACTAAGGGCTATTTCTCTCATGGAACTTACATGACCAAGTGATATTCTAAATTTTGGCATAACAATATGCACTTTTGAATACTAACATTTACACTTGGTGAAGCCCAAACATAATCTTCCTACTTCAATTCTTGTCTTTCTTTAACCCTTTCCTCATCAGGGTTTAGCCAACTCATGCATGCATTTTCTCTTTGGATTTTCATCAAACACTTCACAAGCACTTGCATCTACCATGTTGGCTACACTTCCACATCTCTCTAAATCCACCAAAATTTGAGCAAAAACTCACTAATTATAGCATCAAACCTGGCCATTTTCAAACATACTCATACACTACTTCCCATGGCTGGAAATTATGCACCATTAAACATAAAAAACAGCCAATTATTCTCTCATACCATCATATACAAACATGCAAAAATTCATTCAACACAAGTCTTGCTCAAATCAAGGCTAAAATTAGATTTACTTACCTTGAATGTGTGATATAACCTCTTTTTGCTAAAAGTCTCTTCCTCTTGAACCTAGATCATATAAAAACCATAAGAATTTAAAACTTTAAAGTTTAATCGCACTCCTTGTGTTAGAATCTTACCTTTGGATGCTTTAGGATTGAAAATCTATAAAAATCCAAGCTAAATTCTATGATTTCCCTTTGAAATTTAGTGAAGAAAATTGAGAGAAAATGGGGTGAAGGGTGGCGTGAATAAGGGTTAGAATGGTTAGGGTTTAGGTTATTGCAACCTTATAACTAAATAAATAAATATATATATTCCCATTTTGCCCTTGCCCTTTCTATGAAATTCCATCTATATCCTTTAGTCAATTACCAAAATACTCTCGTTTTTATTATCTTCTTCACATTATTTTGCTTCTTTTCACTTCCCACTTTTTCATCTATGAGTGAAAATATCATTTTACCCTTAATGAAGTTTTAAGGAATTTTCTTCACATTTGTCTAAGGTAACTTCAAAGAAATCCAACTAAAGGTATTAGGGCATAAATAAAATTACGTACCTTAATGTGGGTGTTACAATACATCATTCCAAGAGCAAAGTTTTGATACTAGTAATGTCATCGAAATCTCTCTAGTGACAACCAATCAGCCACATATGGTTGAAGACTGTGGACAACATTACCAAAATTTGTAATTGTTTTTAAATTTAATTAATTAAACATCTTTATATTGATTTAATTGACAATTAAATACTAAAATATATTTTTAGATTTAATTTTAACATAAAGGGTAGGTTAACATACAGGGTAAGTCGGTAATTTTAATTTAGATATTTGTAATTACTTTTTGGTTTAAATAGAAGTGAAAACTTTTCACTATTTCTATTCAATGTATATATCTGAAATTAAATAATAAAAATTAAAAACAAACAAGAAAAAAGCTTAATTTAATTAGACAGAAGTTATAAGTGGTGAAAATAATCGAGCACTTTAAGTCAATTAATAACCAACTGACGGTCAATTAATAAAATGTCAAAAATTTTTATCAAATAACTAAATTGAAAAGTATTTACATACATGTGGGATTGTTATACTTTTTCCTTATTTACTTTACGTATAATTACTTTTAGATACAATTCATATAGAGTGTTTTTTTTTTTTTTTTTATATTTTTTAAATTACTTTTACTTTTAGAAGAAGAGGATATGTGATATATGAAATGATCAAAATATGTTTTTTGTTATTAAAATATGTTAAAAATAAATGTCATAAATTAAAAAAATATTTGGAAACTAACCAACAAGGTCACATGTGGTAGCCAACCACCATCACTAGTGACATGTTTGACGACACTGTCGACTCCATTAGGTAGATATTCAACCGATCAACCTAATAGAGATAGGGTGACACAATGACATTTATATTAGGTAGATTGCTTGGAGATCTACCCAACAGAGACGGTGATGTGGTCAAATGCTCCGCTGAAGATGGTGGGCTACTAGTTTCCAATTTTTTTATATAGTAATTTCTTAAATAATTAATCTAAAATTAATGCTTATAGTTATTTGTGTAATTAATATTTTATATGTAGCTTTTGATTTTAAAAAGTCACTCAAACCTATTTTTTAAATCAATTTACAAAATATATTACTTTTCAAATTAGTTTATCAAACACTTTTTAGATTATAATTTGTGAAATATATGATGAAGGTAAAAGCTACAACAACCCAAACTCACACGTTATTTATATTATTTTTTTCATTATTCAACATAATTTTAATAGTAGCAAGAAAGGTGTCTAAAACGCTATTAATTTGCCCATCTAACACATATATAACTAACAATCCTTTTATTTTATATTTTATCTTAATTTTATATTTCTAATATTGTGATAATTGACTAGAAACAAATAAATCAACTCAACTTACCATAGAAGTTGATATTAATAATGTATTACATAAGCAATGATGTTTGCAGCTTACGTGTGAAAGAGAAAATAATTAGGTCAATAACGTTAAGGATACCCATTTCAAATACTTGAATTTTGTTCCTTTAACTTAATGAATTGTTAGTTGAATAAAATTACACTAATATAAGGAAATTGCCCCTATAAAAAATAATAAAAATGCATTGTACAAATAATACTAATGTAAATTCAAACCATTTCCTTTCAATTTAATTAATAAACATATTACATAGTTTGTGTAATGCATTTTTCATTATTTTAGAAGGGTAGTTTTTTTATTTCAGGATAATTTCTAAGTAAACTACTAATAGAAAGTATATTAAATAAATATTTTTTAGGTGTGAGTTGAGACTAGCTCAAAAGTAAAAATCGGTCAAAAAATAGTCTTAATTAAAAATTTTACACACCGATTAGACCAAATTACTATTTTTCAACTAAATACCACCTAATAGATCAGATATTGTTTATTTTGATTTAGGATTCAATCTGTACTGGTTTCAATCAATGACTTTTATTAGTTTTGGAAGTGTTTTCAAAGTTAATTTAGTCCAAAACAACACAAACTACACAATTTGTTACAAACTACTTCAAACCTCCAACAACACACCTCAACAAAACAAAACAGCCCACAAACGTATTAAAATGACCTACAAGCACTCTCCAAATGTTTACAACAGAACAAACACAACACAAATACTCCAACTCCAATCAACTACACCAAAACTATCTCAAACAACAAAATAAGGCAAATTCGACAATGCCAAATAACACTGGAAATGACACTAACAATACAAATAACACAACAACAACACTTACAAACGAAAATAAAGATAAAGCCCTCCCAAGACGTAAAGGCAAAGCCACCGGCAAAGCGTCTCCAAAATGTAAAGACAAGACCACCGGTTTTGAAATCCATCACCAAACTTGACAAAAACTTGGATAAATGAATAAGGGTAAACTCTCTCTCAAGAGATTTCAAATTTCATTCACCATGTCTGCTCCAATACAAGGAAAATTCGGCCTTATGTATGGCCTTACATGTGGAGTCAAACAAAGAGATATCAATTCAAAATTACAAAATACAACAACATGGGACATAATGAAAAATTGAAAAGGCTACTCTAAGTGTCCCTAAGCTAAGCAAGTTGAAAACAACAAAATTCTTTGACTTTCCCAAAGAGGGAGGGAACACCCAAGAATGTCATGGTTTGTCCTTGCCGAATATGGAAAGCCTTGAGCCACCCTTGTCATGGTTTGTCTCCTTGAACTTCTTGCTCTCCCATGTGCTAACATTTTGAATACCAATTGAACTTTCCCTTCCAATTTGGATACTTGGCTCCGACAAGATTAAGTTGCAACGAAATGATGGGATTGGGCCACAGGGATGTATTGGACTTGTTTTGGAACAGATGAGCTCAACTAGCATAGCCTTTTTTCCTTGGGTCAAGCCTTTGCACTTGCCTTGTTTTATTTTTACAACTTGGGTCGAAATGCTTATAGGACCATGAATAGCTCCTCTCATGAACTTTGCTTGGCCCATATGGAGGTTAATAGGTTGTTTTGAAGGTGGATTCACATCAGTTTCTATCAAAGAGAGTCTATAAACAAAATAAAGTCTATTTGATAAAAATGCTATCGATCTCTATTGATTGATTGATTAATAAAACCCTATTAGTTGGTTATTGAGTTTTTAAGTTAAGAAAAGGGTTTTTGGTGCGACAGGTGCTTACACTTTGGAATAAATCTATTCCCTGAGATACTTTGAGAAACATTCTATTTTTCAATTGAGTTCCCAAGTTAATATGACTT
>NW_022195739.1:0-1008 GCF_008641045.1 Pistacia vera
ATTCTGGAGGGGCGGAAGTTCATCTTTAGGACATTGAATCTATGGAAGAACGGTGGACAATATGCCACTTAGGGGTGTTCAAAAGTAGTTAACCGAACTGGTTAACCACTTTCTTGAACAGAATTGGTTTTTCAATTTAGAAAAATTCATTAATCGAAACCAAACCGATTTAGGAGAAAACTGGTTTTTAGGTTTAAGAATTTTCTTGAGCCGAAATCGAACTGGTTTAAGAGATAACTGATTTTTCGGTTAACTAAAAAACCAGTTAACCGCTTTGAAAAAACCGATTAACCGGTTTTAAACATTCATACATATCCATTAACCACAACTAACAATACATTAAAAATTGACACAAATAAATTAAATTTTTTATTTTATTTTAATATATAATATCCATTAAAATTATTTTTTTTAATTTATATATATATATCTTAGTAAACCGGTTTGCATTTTCACCCAAACCGAAAACCGAACCTAAAATCTGGTTTTTTAAATTCTTTGAACTGTAATCGAATCGGTTTTTCGGTTCGGTTCGGCTTTTGCATTTTTTTCGGTTTTGTATTTTTTTGAACACCCCTAATGCCAACCATATAATTCATTCCAACAAGGTGCTCTTACAAAGTATTCGCAACAACGTAACATTGAAAGTTATAATTACTATATAAATGAACAATACTACACTTACAATCTAATTTCACGAGTTTTTTCTCATAAGTCACAATCTCGACGTGACAGCTCGTAAATAAGTCATGCTTGCTTGTTATTGATCAGCTCGCAAATGGGTCTCACTTGCTCGCTATAAGTCTTGCCTACCCAATTGCATACTGACCAATTGCGAACTGCTACGTCGGAGTTGTAAGAAAAAGTTTATAAAATTGAGTTATGAACCAATCTTTATTATATGCTAAATATGTAATATTTAGGAGCCAAATTTTATGGCAAATGTAGTTCTCTATATTACAAAATTATCTTCCATACAGAGAAGATTGTCATTAGGCAACTCCTCAA
>NW_022195740.1:0-1212 GCF_008641045.1 Pistacia vera
ACTTCCAAAAAAAAAAAAAAAAAGGAAAACAAATAAAGAAGGAAATGTTTTTGAACAAATCTATTGTTTATTAATCATGATTAAATGAATGAGAAATGTAAAGGATTAAGAAAGAAGATAAATTAAAAATAAAATATATTTAAATTTAATTGACTCTGGGCCCTGGGGCTTAAAAAGAGTTTAGATGGGTGTTAAATAAAACCACTCAATTATTATAATTGTAGTATCTGGAATTGGTACACGTATTATAGTAAAAAAGTAAGAATAATGAGTTAATTATAAATTATACCCTATGGTTTGGATCCATTGTCAAGATACTTTTATTTTTATAACTAGAATAATATTACATATACAAACTCATTCATACAAATTGGTATATTAAAATATAATTAGGTAATTTTAAATTAGAAATAAATAAAATAAAAGTCAAACATGTAAAATATTCATATGAATTTATATGAATGAGTTTGTATTAAAAGTTTTATATACTCCCTCCGTTTTTATATAAGTATGGTTTTGAGGGTAATAATTTTTTTTAAAATAAGTAATATTCTCTTCTTTCAATGACCCACTTCCTCATTCTTTACCTTTCCCCTCATCTCCTCTCTCTCCACCTTTTTCTCTACCCTGTCCCACACTCCTCTCTCTCTTTTTATCTTTCTCTTCCCTCGTCTCTTCTCTTTTACAATTTGTCTCTCTTTTAATTAATGTTTCACTGTCTCACACACAGTGTTGCAAAGTGAGAAACAAAATTTTTTTGCCGAAAAAGTTTTGATTCGTTAAAAACTGTGTAAAAAATTAAAACGATACTTATATAGAAACAGAAGGAGTATATAGTATTATTTTTCTACCCTTACTGAAAATAGGAATAATACTGTATATATTAACAGATTTTACTAATCAATATACTAATCTTTGTTAAAATCACACATAATATCCATACTATACACATAATATCTATACTATGCTTTAAGTTAATATATTAATTTATAGAATCCATTAGTACTCATAACATTACCCCTAAAAATAAAGGGCACTTTTATTTTATAATAGCAAAATCATCCCGTAAACAAACAAATCTATTAGTACCTATGGTTAAAGTCCTCTAACAATTCATGACACCTCAATTTTTTTTTATTTTTTTTTTAAAACTGTATTTTAATTACCGGGAAGAGAATTGATAAAGTGATAGAATTATTTAAAAAAAAAAAA
>NW_022195741.1:0-1281 GCF_008641045.1 Pistacia vera
TGGCGTCTGGCTCTTGCGATGGTGCCTGTGGCCGGACGCAAGAGCCTCAAGCATTAGCTAGATTTGACTAGCTGCGACCGCGAGAGTGTCACGTCGGAGCTTAAGGCCGACACTGGGTGCTCTTGCAACTGGCCACAAATAAGGTTCACATGGCTGTTTTTGTAGCGGGAGGGAGTGGGAGAAGAGAGAAAGGAAGAAGAGAATGAGAGAGGAGACGGGGGAGGGAAGAAAGATAGAACCTTTTTAACTAAAGAGGCATACAAAGAGACATACAAAGAGCCATACAAAGAGTCAAATCCAGCCCTTGAAATTCATGATTGCCTCTTTCTCTCTCTCTTTTTCCCTTCTTTCAAAGGCTGGATTTGACTATTTGTATGACGCTTTGTATGCCTCTTTGTAAGGCTAGTATTACTCTTAACTAAATGTGTTTTGAAAAGATTAAGCTACGTTTGGTAGGCTTTTTAGAATAGCATTCTATAATAGAATATTATTTAATGAAATAGGATAGGATTCAGTTCTAAAAAATATTTTTTGAAAATATTTAGATTTTTTTTAACACCCTATATTTGTTAATTTAACTAAACACCCTCACAATTTTTTTTTTTTTATAAATTAACAAAAACACCCCACCCACCCAACTATTACCGACAATCAGCACCATCGCCGGACAGTGGTCAGAAGTCATCGAAATGGCGCATGACTGGCTGAATCTGGCCAGTTGTACGCCGATCTAGCCAGAAATACTAGATCCACAACTAAAGGTCTAACCGTTGACGATAGCCTTTTTCGACCAGATCCATGGTGGATCTGGTCGAAAATGGACAAATCGACCCACGACCGGCCAGATCTAGCCGGTCGTGCGTCATTACGGTGCCGACATCCAGCAGTGGTTAGCAGTAGCAGTAGCAGTGGTAGTGGCTGTTGGCGAGTGATAGTGGCTTGGGTGGGTGTGGGTATTTTTGTTAATTTATAAACTTTTACTGAGAAAAGTAATTGTTAAATGTTTTGAGTTGAATAGAATATGATTGAATTTTGAGTTGAATAGAAAAGTTAATTATTTCATTGGATTGGATAGGAAAGTGAAAAAAAAAGCCTACCAAACGCAGCCTAAACTACCCTTTCTCAGTTGAATTTAACAAAATTTTGATTAACGACATGCATGTATGTGATACTTTTCATATGTGAAACTTTTTTAAAATAGTTGTCCTTATAGGTATCAACCGAGCCAGGACAAGCTTCTCATGAGGGGCTTGGGCTCAACTTGAGCTCAAGCGACTCAAC
>NW_022195742.1:0-2751 GCF_008641045.1 Pistacia vera
CTTGTGCACCAATTGGTGTAGTTTGACACTAGCCTAACGCAGTTCTTTTCAGAGCTGTCAATACAATGGTGATTGGCTGCATCAAGGAGTGTATCAAGACTATGGTGGATAGACAGAGGATTCGTCACTCCCGGGTATGGGGGAAGTTATCTCACGGCGCAATTCAGTATATGGCAATGACACTAAAACTGTGGCCATAGTGGGATTGAGTTGTTGCTCTATCCAATTTATAATACAGGTCATTGGTCTAGAAACTGAATACATAATATCGAGAGTAACCGAAGGTTGAAACTACTTCTATGCCTTCGTCTTGTCGAGATAACGTATGATGAAAGGATCGAATTGTACGGTAACCATATCATTGACAGGTAATTACTTTGCTGAATCTAAATCTATCAGGTGACCATGATGCCTTGCTAGGGGCCAATCTTGGTTTGTGTTTAGTGAGACAATTAATTGGTGTTAATCACGATACTATACACTGCCGGTATGATGAGGAGCCTATCGGTCATACACATAGAAGATAATTTAAGGCTCACGAAGTAAGAAGGGTGCTTTCGTCTTTTTTAGGTAGAAGGGTATTTTGGTAATTTCACAGTGCAATTAAATTTGCTGAGGTCGTGGCCTTTTTATTTAATTTGTTAGAAAAATTAAATAAGTGAAACTACATTTAAATATGTGTTAGCATATATTTAAATAAATTATCAATATTGTTAAATGTTAATATATATATATATATATTAAATATATATTAATTGATTTTAATTAAGATAATGATGAATTAAAATAAATATCTAATTTGGAGTGTTTGGAAACAAGGGGTGTTTGGGTTGGAGCCCAAGCCTATTCCATATGGGAATAAGGCAATTAAAATATTACTATAAAAGAAAATTTTAATTGTAAAAGGAGATAGATTTCATTTTCACTCATTGATTGTAAAAGAGAAAAACGCATAGCCCCTTTTCCTCTCTCCCACACCAGACTTGGTTTTGATCGAAATTAAACACTCTTCATTTCTTCTTGAATCTTAAGGGTAAGGAGGATCTAGCAAATCCCTCCTTAGTTCCTTGCGATTGTCTTCGTGTGGACTACGTCGGTTCGATCCTACACTTGGGTCGGTAGCAAAACACGTTCAGAGACAAAGTTGGAGGAGCCTCCAAACGTGCGTATGATTTCTTAAACTCTATATTAATTTTTTTGCAGATTCTTATTTGGTATAAATTGTAAAATTGTACCCTGATCTTGGTTATATGGAACGATCCTTATTATTATTGTTTTTGTTTTCCACTGCCTTAGTGGATCGTTTCCTAACATAAAGAACAAAGAGGAAGAAAGAAAAGCACTAAAGAACAAAAAGAAAGAAATAAAAGTGCTAAAGAGAAGAAAAGGAAGGTTATTGCGATGGGGAACCCATGAGTGACAAGAAGAATAATATTCCCACATGCACACCGCCTTCAGTGAGCAGCCTAAGAATAAGAAGTAGAATTTATATGGCCCGTAAGAGTGCATGTGGATGAGGGCTATACCCAAAAGAATATACCTACATGCATGCCGCTTTTAATGAGTGGCCTAAGAAGAAAAAGAATCCGTATAGTCCGTAAGAGTGCATGTAGATGAGGACTGTACTCACTCACAGGCCAGGGTTTCGAATCCATGCATCAACCGAGTCCGATCGGCAAAGGATAAGAAAGAATAGAAAAGAAAAGAAAAGAAAAGAAGAAGAGAGAGAAGAAAGAAAGAAAGAAAGAATAGAAAGAATAGAATAGAACAGAAAGAAGAGAAATAGAAAGAAAGAAACACAGAAACGAGAAACAAAACAAAATAAGAAACAGAAAAGTAGAAAGAAAATGCATCCTTATGCATTTATGCATTTGCATCATCTCTATGCATGATACCATGATTACTATCATGGGTAGTGAGAAGTTAGAACAAAGAAAGAATAGAGAGAATTTAGAAGAAAGAAAGAACAAAGAGAATTAGAATGAAAGAACGGTGAGAACTAGAAATAGTAAAAGAATAGAGAAAGAACAAAGAAAGAACCGAAAGGAAGCAAGAGTGTGATGTAAAGAAAGAAATGCAGAATATGAGCAATGAAGACAGAAGAATAGAGTAGCGGATTTACTTACTGAACAACTAGTGCTCACCCCGTTGTTTCTAAATGTTTTTACAGGGATTACGTAAGAAGCGGTTTAATGGACGTCGAGAAGTGGAGAGAAATGGCATTACTATCCACTGTTTATGATACTTTTGTTATGTAAAGAATTTAATATTTAAAGTAAAGAAAATTTTTCGGGCCCATTATTTTTCACTTATATGCCTATGTGTTTTATCATAGTATATTTCTCAAGTATACTAGTTAGAAAGAGTTCTTACATGTTAGGAAACAACCCAGTTATGCAGCGGAAAACAAAAACATAAACTCTATGGATCGTTCCTTAGAACCAAGATCCGGGTACAAAAATCACAGTTTATATGAAATAATCAAATCTGCAAAAATTCAGTTCAAGGTTTGAGAAACCATACCCACGTTTGGAGGCTCCACCAATATTGTCTCTGAACGTGTTTGCTACCAATCCAAGTGTAGGATCGAACCGTAGAGGTCCACACGAAGACAATCAACAAGAACCAAGGAGGGATTTGCTAGATCCTCCTTGGCCTTAAGAAATCAAGAAGAAAAACAGAAGGAAAGTGTTTGATTTTTCAATCAAACAGTAAAGTGGCGTGGGGAGTGTTTTGGGGCTTGAGAGTTTT
>NW_022195743.1:0-18746 GCF_008641045.1 Pistacia vera
ACTCTTCATGCATGCATGCTGTTCTTTCAGAAAAGGGGTCTCGATCCAAATTTTCTTGGGCTATTGCCCACTGAGCACGGGCCTTAATCGCCCTGCTGGAGATATGGCTGGAGACTCTGATATGTAAAGATTTGAGCTTTGGTTTCAATAAACCCAATTCCTACGTAAGACAGAATATAGGATTGCCTACAATAGGCTCGTCCCAAACTATCTGAACAATATGCATAAAACTTGCATGATTAGCCTAAAAATTTAGAAATTTAAAAGGGGATGTTACCTTGCCACAGCGGGGACCAAACTGGACAACCATAGAGCTATGATCTGAGACATCCCGAGGTCGAAACTCTGAAACTATGGTCAGTCGATCAAGGAACCAAGAAAGCAATGCAAAGACCTAATCGAGCTTCCGTAAAATAATCACATCACCCTGTTGATTGTTATGCCAAGTGTTAGTGTATATTAGTGTATGCCCTAGAAACCATTCGTGTTGTTGGTTTCAGAGCATTTTGTCTTGTATCTATAGATCATAAATAATAGAAGAAAGAGTTCTTCAATTCATATATATAAATTGCTTCCTTTATTCAGTCATGCATTTAAAATAAAGTATGTATATGAATTGTCTAGATGATTCATTTAATCGGTAAATGAATATCGAAAATGGTTCCCTACAGAAGCAATATAATTTGGGCAACTATGTTGCATAGTAGGCATATCGGATGCTTCCAAAAGATATCATAAGTTGATATAAGTATGGATGACGATGATAATCATGTCACTAGGGCATTGGTATGGATTAGCAGTTGGTGAACTGTTTTTGGAACGTGACCGAATAACAACAAATCACTTGGAAAAGCATGTAGTCAATGATTTATCGTTTGGTTATATCAGTGCACGATGCAATCCTTTGACCTGAGACATTGTAGTCAGATCCGATATGGATGCGTATGGTTCATACGGTATATAAGTACGGGACTAATCATGTTTCGTATGATAAAGTCTATTTGGTCATGCGTTGTTCATATGCAGAAACGAACGATGGTCAAGAGGGGATCCATTGACTCGGAAATATAGGATCGGGAGTACCACTGACTCCATCCGGATTTGAGTTCCTATACAAATGTCGATAAATGTCATAAATTTGAATCTCTGGCCATAGTCTATTATTAGTCATACAAAAGCAAGTTTGTGATGACGAGTTCCGAACATATTGATCGACGATTCGGTAGAAGATCGAGTTTAGGATTTTGACGTTCCATGAATCCGTGCTCAATCAGGATACCTCAATGGAGGGATTTCATCGTGGAGGGTACGTATGATATGAAATGGGTTTGATGAAGTATTTCTTCATCGTGGTTTAGGGACTATGTCACATTGCTAGATGCTTACCATAGTCGTTGGGCCTCCGGATAGGTTTTCAGATTCATCCAGAACCGGCTCACGGCTAATCCATGGTGGACCTACATGGTCACACCAATAGCATTGAGAATTAGAGAAGGATGAGAGAGAGAAATGATTATCCAAAGAGGGCTAGCACCTTCCGAGGGTAATTACGTTATTTCTATTGTAATAGTTACATAGAAAATTATTTGTGACATTTTAAGGGTTAAAATGGTCAAGCAATAATTAATTATATTTAATTATTATATCTTAAAGTGTTAAGATTAATGAGATGAACAAAAATAACCTTTTAATAGTTAAAGGGTAAAAAGGGTAAATTTATGGGTTGTCAACGTAAACTAGTTTAGTTTACATGAGCCCTTGAATAATATTGATTATTCAAAGGGCAACATAATAAATTCGTGGGGTCCCTTTTAAAATAAGATTTTATTGGGCTTGGAAGTGAAAACAAATATTTGCAAAATTGCCCAAGTATATATAAATGCAAAAGGTTGCATTTTAGTTCATAACACACATTGTTCACTCAAAGAAAACTAAAAACTCTCTCTCAAGGCCACGGCCACTCTCTAAATCTCTCAAGGTGGTGTTAAAGTGTGGAGGTGTTATCATTTTGAGGCTAATCTTCATCAATCCAAAGCAAAGGAGTAGGTATAATCTTTTTTCCAAGCTTTGTTTTGAAAACTGATTTTTTGAGTCCAAGCTTTCATGCTTTCACTTCTCATTTCCACCACTCTTCATGCATGCTGGTCTTTCAGGGGTCCCAGTCCTAATTTTCTTGGGTTGTTGCCCACTGAGCACGAGCCTTAATCACCATGCTGGAGATATGGCTGGAGACCCTAATATGTAAAGATTTGATCTTCCGTTTCAATAACCCCAATTTCTGCGTAAGACGGAACATAGGATTAACTACAATAGGATCGTCCCAAACTGTCTAAACAATATCCATAAAATTTGAATGACCAGCCCAAAAATTTAGAAATTTAAAAGGGGATGGTACCTTGCCACAGCGGGGACCAAATCGGACAACCATAGAGCTATGATCTGAGACATTCCAAGGTCGAAACTCTGAAACTGTGTTCGGTCGATCAAGGAACCAAGAAAGCGGTGCAAAGACCCAATCGAGCTTCCATAAAATAATCCCATCGCCTTGCTGACTATTATCCCAAGTATACCGAAGCCTAGTAAAAGGAACCCCAATCAACTCAGCATCATGTATACATTGGCTAAAATCATCCATAAAACCATACCACGCAAGATCACCACCCACTTTGTTAAAGGCTCCCAAGATGGCAATAAAATCACCCAACACAAGCCATGGTAGCCCCTCCAAATCAAACTCTACTGACTGATCCCTAAGGAAATCCCACAGGTTGCGGCGAGTCCCGCGGTCATTAGAACCATACACAGAAATAATCCCAAAGGAGAACCCCTCGAAAACATGAATAACCTTGCAAGTAATCTCCTAAAAAGAGCAATGAAGGCTATTTACAGAGTAAAAAGAAGGATCCCAACATACCATAACTTGGCAGGCAATTGAATCAATCGCATTTAACAAAAACTGCCACGAAAGACAAACTGCCAAGACCACCGACTGTAGATGAGACTGCTCAACCTTAGTCTCCAATAAACCAATCAAGTTCAAAGAAGTGGCAAAAATCCAATTCCTCACTGCACGTTGTTTCGATAAGCTGTTAAGGCCTCTAATATTCCAACTCCCTATCATTGAAATTGGGATAGAAACAAACTAAAAATCACTTGAGCCTAAGGCCCCACTTTCCCCAACCTTTCCCCTTTGCCAGGGATGGCAAGGAAACTGATCTAGATAAGGTAGCATCTAGTGTCTAAAGATCGTCACTATGTAGAACAAGTGAGGCAAACCTATTGGAGGAAATAGATTGCCTACTCCCAGAACTCATAAAGGAAACCTGAGTGTTTCCCATACAATTTGTGAAGCCTATAATGCGGTCCTGCTCATCCTCATTAGGAAAAGGTGAATCATGTTCCGACCCCGATTTAGAGCCAAAAAATTCACCTCTACTAGCACGAATAGTCTGCTGATACGGGACCAGAGCCAAAGAAACATCCCCAACTCTAACTGTACTTGGAACTAAAACTCTAGCTGGTGTGGAAACATCCCTCTCCCGCTCCCTCTCCCTCTCCCTAATGGGATCAATAGTGGCTGGCTACCTCAAAGGCTCGCAGTCCTTAGACCGTACTACAATAGCTTTCCCCAGTGCCTTCTGGAAGCTAGTAACTATCTTACTCTTACCCTGAGCCATAGTTGTAGTAGGTACCTCTGGTTGGTGACAAACATGGCCAAAAACACAGCACTTGGGGAACCTTTTGGGGGTCCACTCATATGCCACTGTAATCTGAATGGGTTCAGTAGATAACCAGCATTGAAATTCAAAATGGCGCTTTAGAGGCTTTGTTGCATCTATCTCAACACATACCCGAGTTTAATCTAAATGGGTCCGTTCAAAAGTTGTCTTATCACTCGACAACGGCCGACCCAACATAGAAGAAACCATGCAGAGTCTTTTGTGAGACCACAAAGGATAAGGCAACCTATGCAAACGAGCCCATACCAGAACCTTAGAGATGTGGCTTTTATCAAAAGAAAACTGAACATGCCATTGTTGTAGAACAATAGACTTGCCCCCAAACATCCACGGCCCTCTCTTTAGGATTGAGTGCATCGCATCCTCATCCCTAAATTTGAAGATGAAAAAACCAGTACTAGTGGACATAACATCTTCCAACCCCGTAACTTCCCATGCACGGAAAGCAATTGAGTGGGCAGCATGAAATGGCATAGAATACCCCGAGAAATAACCCACAATACAGTGAAGCCATTCAACATCATTGTCATCAATAACATCATCCGGGATATGTAAGATGTCATCCTTAATATCAAGGTCTATAGCTTCAAGGGTGAAGTGGGACCCAACTTGTCTCACTCTAACCTTATCCGCCCAAGAGGAGGAGACTTCTAATGTGCTCTTACCCATACTTTTCTTTTCTAAAACTGGCTTAGAGACTGGCATTTTTTTCACGGGGCTCAGAAGACACCCAATTGAGCTTGAAAAGTTGTTTAAACTTCGCATTTTTAAGCTATTAAAAGATTGCAATGACGAACTTGTAATATCATTAGATTCAAACTCATGAAAACCAAAGGAAAAGTTTTTGTGATGAAAAACCTTGGCTCCTTGAATTGCCACATTTGAGAAAGCAGATAACAAATGCTTGTCATCCATCAATGGCTCCAAATCTCCAATCCATAAGGATTTCCCTAAATTTCCAGAAGTTTGTGGCTGCTAGGAGCTATTGGAGGCAGTGTTTAATGTTTTGGCTTGGGTTGGGTGCGGCACGATGTTATTTGGGAGTTATGGATTTGGTTCGAACATTTTGTTGAACACTTGGTGGCAGGAAAAAACTGTGCGATTTAGGTGAGTTTAAAAGTTCAAAACAGCAAGGATTTGTGAAAAGCCAGGGGTGAAGTGGTTTTCGTGTTGGAAAGAGGAAGGTGGTCGGGAGGGCCAAAAAGTAGGAAGGCAGTAGCAGGCTCGTGTGCAGGGGCACTAAGTGCTGGTCGTGCCAGGCTTGCGCAAGGCCTATAGAAAAGGCTAACTTTTATTAAGCAGTTGGAATGCATGATAAAAGCATCCTCAAGAGTCGACCAAATTGAATCGCGCTTTCCAGGAATTTGCAACGAACAAAAACCAGCAAGAAAACACAAAAAACTACTAAAAATCACACCAAAACAGGTCCACGAAATGGGCAAAAAATCCCAACCAAAACAACACGTTCCTAGGAAAAAAACAGAGGGTTCTTTTGGAACCAGAGGTCAACAAGGTTCAAAGAGATGTGGGGACTGAAGATCCTGCCCAGATGAGTCAGTCATGGCACTCCATTGCAAATCCCAATCGAGAAACCCACTACGAAAGCAACTCCAGATTTGCAGATTCCGTGAACTTTCATGGCCAAATCCCATTGAACGGAGTAGAGAACATTGGATATGATAAAACGATAGGATAGCTTGTTCAACGCTATTTCCAACGGTGGGTGGATCATTTGATTTCGATAGCGGATGCGCTCGGAAGAAGTTGGCGAAGTTCTGACAGCGAGAACAAGTTAAGAGCAAAACACTTAGAAAAAATTTCCAGTTTTCCCTAACCCTAAACCCTCCCTAAACCCTAAACCCTAAAACCCTAAAAACCCTAAACCCAAACCCCTAAAAACCTAAACCCCTAAAAAACCTAAAACCCTAAAATTCTAAACCCTAAACCCCAAACCCAAACCCCAAACCCTAAACCCCAAACTCCAAACCCTACACTCTAAACCCTAAACCCTAAACCCGTAAACCCCTAAAACCCTAAACCCTAAACCATATATGGAGCGGTAAGTAGCTTAAGATGTACGTGGCATTGTTATACTAGAGGTCGCCAAGTACTGCCATGCAGTTTTTAAGGCGGTTACTGGTTTTCAGCCTAGATACCCTTAAACTATTCAAATAAGGCGGAGATGAACAGTGCTATCATAGTGGCACCCGCTACGTAGGCTGGTGAGCTAGGGCCTCTACAGGATCAAAAAGGAGGCCAAATGTTCCAAAAATCACCCTGAATCGAAAAAGGCGCTACGTATCAATCTTCTCCAAGAGACATGAAGCATAGAGGTTGCTGCATTCAGGATCACACAAATATTCTACACCTAATAGGCAATCACGGCAGAGCCGAACTAAGAGCCTATTAAGAGAAGAAACTTCTGTGAAGGAAGAAGGATTTCTAGCCAGTGTTTTTTTTTTTTAGCAGAACTAATGCATAGAGAAATTTAGCTATAGAGAAGTGGAAAATTTATTTCTAGTCTGATATGCCTTCTGAGAGAAGGGGAGTCCCAATTTATAGGGAAATAAGGGATCTTACAAGAGATACAAGCCATACACGTATTACATAGAGATTACAAAACACTAAGACAAATGTAAGGCCAAGATGTGGCCAACAAAAGAGTACAGACACATGTTACAAGCATAATAAAAGTTACAAATGGAAGGCTAAGATTCTACCGACAAATAGTGACTCCACTGTTAGAGTTTGGCAGTGGGATAAGTCATTAGTTGAAGTCATCTAAGGAGGAGTCAGCCTTATCCAGGTCTTCTTCTGAATCCATCAGGGTTATGGGTATACCCGAGCACTTTCCACCAATACGGATCTAGAGAGTATGGATTTTGTGAGTCTTGGAACTGGTCTTGACACTGAATATAAGCTAGATCATTGAGAACCTTGTCAAGATCTGAATCTCCTGTTTATACTATAGGAACAGTGATGGCATGATTTAGGTTGTAGTCCAGGGGATATAATGTTTGAGGTGGACTGTGATTAATGAGTTGGGTATATTGTTGGACAGGAACAGTGTCTTTAACTTTGGGCTTGGGCTTGGAGGATGAAGTACCTCTGGTTTCAGCATGTTGGTTTACGGCCTGGAGAAGAGTCTGGCAATAGGCATGTGGAAGGGTATCCCAAGGTGGTTCTATTGAGTCATATCTAGGCCAAAGAGAGGGAGGAATATATTTGTTGATGTGACACATGTTCGTCTGGAAGTGTTTAAGTTGAGTGAGGTGGAATGGCTAATCTGAGTGAAGGGAAAAAGGGTGAATAGCATATTCTTTGGTGGTGCCAACATGGGTGAGTTCAGTGGTTACATAAGATGTACATTCAAAAGTAAAAACAATGTGGGAAGACTGGAGGTTGAGTTTTGCACAGAGATTGTTCTTTGTATGGAAGAGGGTCTTCCAATAAGAAAAGGGATGAAACCATTCAAGAAAAGTGCAGAAAAGGTAATCTGGAAAATTGGTTGCACTCTGGTAAGGGACATAAGACTTGAAATATGACACCATATATGGCATGGGGAATTTTATGGCAATTGTATACTTGTATAGGAGGTACCATAACAAGTATAAAAGGTGGATAGTAAAAGTAATGTCTTTGTTAATTTGGAAGAGTGTGCGGAAGGGATAATAAGGATCGTAATGTAATCCTCCAAGTGTTTGTAAGCCTATGGTTTGTACAATCCTGATTTGGTATTGCGGGTGAGAGAAGGAAGTTGTTGGTTTAGAGTGTTAGACTTAAGAAGGGTAGCAACTTCAGGGGTTGGTCTCAAAAAGGGTTCATCATGCAGATAATAGGGATGGATGATGTGTGATTAATGGGCTGGGTAATGAGCCGTATATGGAAGCTTTGCTTAGATTTTTTGGGTCAGGAGAGTAAATCTGCAAAAGTTTTGTGTTTTCCTTTAATGTGTTTGACATCAAAGTGGTAACGGGAAAACCACTAGGCTCATCTGAGTTGTTGGCTGTCAGGAATCTCTTTCTGTTTAAATTCAAGCATGCGAGGAAATGTTGACATGTCCATTTCAACCAAAAAGTGGTGGTTGACTAAATCGAATTCAAATTTTTCAATGCCACGGTGGACGACAAGGATTTCTTTGTATGTGGAGTGGTAATGTTCTTCACTTGGTTTAAAGTGTCCACTTTTATAACCACAAATTTTTCAAAGACCATCAATTTCTTCTAGGTGAATGGCAGACCAATGAGAGTCGCTGGCATCAGTTTGAAGAATCCGTTAGCCGTTGGAGGGGATTTGTAAAGGAGGTAGCTTGGTTGCTAATTCCTTTAATTTTTTTATGGAAGCAATTTGGGACGGGCCTCACATAGGGGAATTCTTTTTTAGCATTACTTGGAGAGGTTGTGCCAGGGGAGATAATTTCTTGATGAAGGGGGACATATAGTTGACAATCCCAAGAAATTGTTAAACCTCTTTAAGAAAGAGGTGAGAGTTAGGGAAGTTAAGGAGTTCTTGGCCAATATGTGGTTGGAGTTGGTACTGACCAATGGTGATGTGCATGCCAAGAAAATCGATGTCTGTAGTGTTGAGGATCATTTTCTTTTCTGATGGCATAACACCATGTTTTTTTTAGAAGAGAGTAAAATTGGTGTAAAAAGGCCAAGTGGCTAGAATGGTCTAGAGAGTAAAGCAGGATATCATCGATGTATATCAAGGCCTGTTTTAGGATGGGCTGAAAAATATAGATCATGGCGTTCTGGAAGATGGACGAAGCTGTTTTGAGGCCAAATGGAAGGACAATCCAATGGTAGTGGAGATTGGGAATACAAAAGCCTGTTTTTTCTCTATCCATAGGGTTAAGGCCGAGTTGCCAAAATCTAGCCTTTAGGTCAAACTTAGAAAAGACTCGAGCATTAGTGAGATAGCCAAACAGGAAGTCCTTTCGTGGCAGGGGAAACTTAATGTCTGCAAGAAACCTGTTTAGTGGTTTATAGTTGATGACCAGGCGGAGTTTTCCTCTAACTTGCTATGCTCATTTGTTCACATAGAAAGCTTGACAAGCCCATAGAGATTGAGTTGGTTCAATTAACCCCTCTTTCTCAAGTTGGGCAAATTCTTCTTGGGCCAAAGTTAAATGTTTAGGGTTCATACCAGGATGAGTGGCTTTGGTGGGATTGATATCCTCATTCTTTTTAAAGGGGAGGCTTACAAAGAATTTTTGATTTAGTCACAAAGGGTTGGAGCACTTTGTGAGGAAGTCGGTATGGCATTGAGCAAAACATTTTTGTGACCAATTTTTTGGTTACATCTGGGTCAGGGACAGAAGATGGCAAGGTGGTAAAATAATTATGGGGTTGCTTGTATGGTTAGAAGTAGGATTTGTGTTTTAGGCCTTGGGGGGTAAAAGTGAATTTATCCTTGAGGAGCTGATTGAGAAGATCCCAACCAACTGAAGATCCCGCCCAGATGAGTCAGTCATGGCACTTCATTGCAAATCTCGATCGAGAAACCCACTACGAAAGCAACTCAGATTTGCAGATTTAGTGAAATTTCAGGCCAAATCCTAGTGAACGGCAGCGGAGCATAGGATATGATAAAACGATAGGATAGCGTTTAAAGCTCTTTCCAATGGTGGGTGGATCATTTGATTCGCAGCAGATGCGCTCGAGAAGATGTGAAGTTCGACAGCGGAGAACAAGTTAGAGCAAAACACTTAGAAAAAATTTCAGTTTTCCCTAACCCTAAACCTCCCTAAACCCTAAAACCCTAAAACCTAAAAACCTAAACCCAAACCCTAAAAACCTAAACCCCTAAAACCTAAAACCCTAAAATTCTAAACCCTAAACCCCAAACCAAACCAAACCCAAACCAAACCCTAAACCCAAACCCAAACCCTACACTCTAAACCCTAAACCATAAACCCTAAAACCCTAAACCCTAAACCATATATGCGGCAGTAAGTAGCTTAAGATGTCGTGGCATTGTTATACTAGAGGTCGCCAAGTACTGCCAGGCAGAGTTTTAAGGCGGTTACTGGTTTCCAGCCTAGTACCCTTAAACTATTCAAATAAGGCGGAGATGAACAGTGTTGTCATAGTGGCGCCCGCTAAGTGGCTGGTGAGCTAGGGCTCTACAGGATCAAAAAGGAGGCCAAATGTTCCAAAAATCACCCTGATTGAAAAAGGCGTCACGTACAATCTTCTCCAAGAGACAGAAGCATAGAGGTCGCGCATCCAGGATCACAAAATATCTACACTAATAAGCAACCGCGGCGAGCCAAACTGAGAGCCTATTAAGAGAAGAAAACTTCTGTGAAGGATAAGGATTTCGGCCAGTGTTTTTTTTTTTAGCAGAACTAATGCATAGAGAAATTTACTAGAGAGAGACATTAAAGAGAGTGAAAATTTATTTCTAGTCTGATTGCCTTCTGAGAGAAGGGGAGTCCCAATTTATAGGGAAAAGGGATCTTACAAGAGATACAAGCCATACACGTATAAATAGAGATTACAAAACACTAAGACAAATGTAAGGCCAAGATGTGGCCAACAAAAGAGTACAGAACATGTTACAAGCATAATAAAAGTTACAAATGGAAGGCTAAGATTCTGCCGACAAATAGTGACTCCACGTGTTGGAGTTGGCATGTGGGATAAGTATCAGTTGAAGTCATCTAATGAGGAGGTAGCTTATCGGGTCTTCTTCTGAATCCATCGGGGTTAGGGTATACCAAGCACTTTCCACCAATATAGATCTATAGAGATTATGGATTTTGTGAGTCTTGGAACTGGTCTTGACACTGAATATAAGCTAGATCATTGAGAACCTTGTCAAGATATGAACTCTTGTCGTATTTCAAGAACTCTTTCTTCTATTATTTATGATATATATAGATACAAGACAAAATACTCTGAAACCGACAACACGAATGGTTTCTAGGGCATACACTAATATACACTAACATAAGTAATCTCCTAAAAAGAGCAATGAAGGCTATTTACAAAGTAAAGAGAAGGATCCCAACATACCATAACTTGGCAGGCAATAGAATCCATCACATTTAACAAAAACTGTCGCGAAAGACAAACTACCAAGACCACCAACTATAGATGAGACTGCTCAACCTTAGTCTCCAACAAACCAATCAAGTCCAAAGAAGTGGCAGAAATCCAATTCCTCACTGCACGTTGTTTCGAGAAGCCGTTAAGGCCTCTAATATTCCAACTCCCTATCATTGAAATTAGGATAGAAACAAACTAAAAATCACTTGAGCCTAAGCCCCCGCTTTCCCCAACCTTTCCCCTTTGCCAAGGGTGGCAAGGAAACTGATCTAGATAAGGTAGCATCTGGTGTCTAAAGATCATCACTATGTAGAACAAGCGAGGCAAACTTGTTGGAGGAAATAGATTGCCTACTCCCAGAACTCATAAAGGAAGCCTGAGTGTTTCCTATACAATTTGTGAAGCCCATAATACGATCCTGCTCATCCTCATTAGGAAAAGGTGAATCATGTTCCGACGCCGATTTAGAGCCAAAAAATTCACCTCTGCTAGCACGAACAGTCTGTTGATACGGGACCAGAGCAAAAGAAATATCCCCAACTCTAACTGTACTTGGAACTAAAACTCTAGCTGGTGTGGAAACATCCCTCTCCCGCTCCCTCTCCCTAATGGGATCAGTAGTGGCTGGCTACCTCAAAGACCAGTCCTTAGACCGCACTGTAATAGCTTTCCCTAGTGACTTCTGGAAGCTAGTAACTATCTTACTCTTACCCTAAGCCATAGTTGCAGTAGGTACCTCTGGTTGGTGACAAACATGGCCAAAAACACAACACTTGGGGCACGTCTTGGGGGTCCACTCATATTCCACTGTAATCTGAATGGGTTCAGCAGATAATCGGCATTGAAATTCAAAATGGTGTTTTAGAGGCTATGTTGCATCTATCTCAACACATACCCGAGCTTAATCTAAACGGGTCCGTTTAAAAGTTGTCTTGTCACTTGACAACGGCCGACCCAACATAGAAGAAACCATGCAGAGTCTTTTGTGAGACCACAAAGGATAAGGCAACCTATGCAAATGAGCCCATACCAAAACCTTAGAGATGCGACTTTTATCAAAAGAAAACTGAGCATGCCATTGTTGCATAACAATAGACTTGCCCCCAAACATCCACGGCCCTCTCTCTAGGATTGAGTGCATCACATCCTCATCCCTAAATTTGAAGATGAAAAAACCAGTACTAGTGGACATAACATCTTCCAACCCCGTAGCTTCCCATGCATGGAAAGCAATTGAGCGGGCAGCATGAAATGGCATAGAATACCCTGAGAAATAACCCACAATATAGTAAAGCCATTCAACATCATTGTCATCAATAACATCATCTAGGATATGTAAGATGTCATCCTTAATATCAAGGTCCATAGCTTCAAGGGTGAAGTGGGACCCAACTTGTGTCACTCTAACCTTATCCGCCCAAAAGGAGGAGACTTCTAATGTGCTCTTACCCATACTTTTCTTTTCTAAAACTGGCTTAGAGACTGGCATTTTTTCACGGGGCTCGGAAGACACCCAATTGAGCTTGAAAAGTTGTTTAGACTTCGCATTTTTAAGCCATTAAAAGATTGCAATGACGAACCTGCAATATCATTAGATTCAAACTCATGAAAACTAAAGGAAGAGTTTTTGTGATGAAAAACCTTGGCTCCTTGAATCGCAACATTTGAGAAAGCAGATAACAAATACTTGTCATCCATCCATGGCTCCAAATCTCTAATCCATAAGGATTTCCCCAAATTTCCAGATGTTTGTGGCTGCTAGGAGCTATTGGAGGCAGTGTTTAATGTTTTGGCTTGGGTTGGGTGCAGCACGATGTTATTTAGGAGTGACGGATTTGTTTCGGACATTTTGTTGAACACTTGGTGGCAAGAAACAAATGTGCGATTTAGGTGAGTTTAAAAGTTCAAAACAGCAAGGATTTGTGAAAAAAATGCTAGGGGTGAAGCGGTTTTGGTGTTGGAAAGAGGAAGGTGGTCGGGAGGGCAAAAAAGTGGGAAGGTAGCAACAGGCGCGTGTGTAGAGGCACTAAGCGCTGGTCGTGCCAGGCTTGCTTTTTTCGAGCAGTTGGAGTGCACGATAAAAGCATCCTCAAGAGTCGATCGAATTCAACTGCGCTTTCCAGGAATCTGCAACAAACAAAAGCCAGCAAGAAAACACAAAAAGAACTGCTGAAAATCACACCAAAACAGGTCCACGAAATGGGCAAAATATCCCAACCAAAATAACACGTTCCTAGGAAAAAACAGAGGGTTTTTTTGGAACCAGAGGTCAACAAGGTGCAAAGAGATGTAGGGACTGAAGATCCCGCCCAGATGAGTCAGTCATGGCACTTCATTGCAAATCTCGATCGAGAAACCCACTACGAAAGCAACTCCAGATTTGCAGATTTAGTGAAATTTCATGGCCAAATCCTAGTGAACGGAGCAGCGAACATAGGATATGATAAAACGATAGGATAGCTCGTTCAAAGCTCTTTCCAATGGTGGGTGGATCATTTGATTTCGACAGCAGATGCGCTCGAAAGAAGCTGGTGAAGTTCCGACAGCGAGAACAAGTTAAGAGCAAAACACTTAGAAAAAATTTCCAGTTTTCCCTAACCCTAAACCCTCCCTAAACCCTAAACCCTAAAACCCTAAAAACCCTAAACCCAAACCCCTAAAAACCCTAAACCCCTAAAAAACCTAAAACCCTAAAATTCTAAACCCTAAACCCCAAACCCAAACCCAAACCCAAACCTCAAACCCTAAACCCCAAACCCCAAACCCTACACTCTAAACCCTAAACCATAAACCCCTAAAACCCTAAACCCTAAACCATATATGCGGCAGTAAGTAGCTTAAGATGTACGTGGCATTGTTATACTAGAGGTCGCCAAGTACTGCCAGGCAGTTTTTAAGGCGGTTACTGGTTTCCAGCCTAGATACCCTTAAACTATTCAAATAAGGCGGAGATGAACAGTGTTGTCATAGTGGCGCCCGCTACGTAGGCTGGTGAGCTAGGGCCTCTACAGGATCAAAAAGGAGGCCAAATGTTCCAAAAATCACCCTGAATTGAAAAAGGCGTCACGTATCAATCTTCTCCAAGAGACATGAAGCATAGAGGTCGCCGCATCCAGGATCACAAAAATATTCTACACCTAATAAGCAACCGCGGCAGAGCCAAACTGAGAGCCTATTAAGAGAAGAAACTTCTGTGAAGGAATAAGGATTTCTGGCCAGTGTTTTTTTTTTTAGCAGAACTAATGCATAGAGAAATTTAACTAGAGAGAGACATTTAAAGAGAAGTGAAAATTTTATTTCTAGTCTGATCTGCCTTCTGAGAGAAGGGGAGTCCCAATTTATAGGGAAATAAGGGATCTTACAAGAGATACAAGCCATACACGTATTAAATAGAGATTACAAAACACTAAGACAAATGTAAGGCCAAGATGTGGCCAACAAAAGAGTACAGACACATGTTACAAGCATAATAAAAGTTACAAATGGAAGGCTAAGATTCTGCCGACAAATAGTGACTCCACGTGTTGGAGTTTGGCAGTGGGATAAGTCATCAGTTGAAGTCATCTAATGAGGAGTTAGCCTTATCCGGGTCTTCTTCTGAATCCATCGGGGTTATGGGTATACCCAAGCACTTTCCACCAATATAGATCTATAGAGATTATGGATTTTGTGAGTCTTGGAACTGGTCTTGACACTGAATATAAGCTAGATCATTGAGAACCTTGTCAAGATATGAATCTCCTGTTTATACTATAGGAACAGTGATGGCGTGATTTGGGTTGTAGTCCAAGGGATATAATGTTTGAGGTGGACTGTGATTAACGAGTTGGGTATATTGTTGGACAGGAACAGTGTCTTTAACTTTGGGTTTGGGTTTGGGTTTGGGTTTGGGTTTGGGCCTGGAGGATGAAGTACCTCTGGTTTTGGCATGTTGGTTTACGGCCTGGAGAAGAGTCTGGCAATAGGCATGTGGAAGGGTATCACAAGGTGGTTCTGTTGAGTCATATCTAGGCCAAAGAGAGGGAGGAATATATTTGTTGATGTGACACATGTTCGTCTAGAAGTGTTTAAGTTGAGTGAGGTCGAATGGCTAATCTGAGTGAAGCGAAAAAGGGTGAATAGCATATTCTTTGGTGGTGCCAACATGGGTGAGTTCAGTGGTTACATAAGATGTACATTCAAAAGTAAGAACAATGTGGGAAGACTGGAGGTTGAGTTTTGTACAGAGATTGTTCTTTGTATGGAAGAGGGTCTTCCAATAAGAAAAGTGATGAAACCATTCAAGAAAAGTGTAGAAAAGGTAATCTGGAAAATTGGTTGCACTCTGGTAGGGGACATAAGACTTGAAATATGACACCATATATGGGATAGGGAATTTTATGGCAATTGTATACTTGTATAGGAGGTACCATAACAAGTGTAAAAGGTGGAAAGTAAAAGTAGTGTCTTTGTTAATTTGGAAGAGTGTGAGGAAGGGATAATCAGGATCGTAATGTAATCCTCCAAGTGTTTATAAGCCTATGGTTTGTACAGTCCTGATTTGGTATTGCGGGTGAGAGAAGGAAGTTGTTGGTTTAAAGTGTCAGACTTAAGAAGGGTAGCAACTTCAGGGGTTGGTCTCAAAAAGGGTTCATCATGCAGATAATAGGGATGGATGATGTGTGATTAATGGGCTGGGTAATGAGCCGTATATGGAAGCTTTGCTTAGATTTTTTGGGTCTGGAGAGTAAATCTGCAATAGTTTTGTGTTTTCCTTTAATGTGTTTGACATCAAAGTGGTAACGGGAAAACCACTAGGCTCATCTGAGTTGTTGGCTGTCAGGAATCTCTTTCTGTTTAAATTCAAGCATGCGAGGAAATGTTGACATGTCCATTTCAACCAAAAAGTGGTGGTTGACTAAATCGAATTCAAATTTTTCAATGCCACGGTGGACGACAAGGATTTCTTTGTATGTGGAGTGGTAATGTTCTTCACTTGGTTTAAAGTGTCCACTTTTATAACCACAAATTTTTCAAAGACCATCAATTTCTTCTAGGTGAATGGCAGACCAATGAGAGTCGCTGGCATCAGTTTGAAGAATCCGTTAGCCGTTGGAGGGGATTTGTAAAGGAGGTAGCTTGGTTGCTAATTCCTTTAATTTTTTTATGGAAGCAATTTGGGACGGGCCTCACATAGGGGAATTCTTTTTTAGCATTACTTGGAGAGGTTGTGCCAGGGGAGATAATTTCTTGATGAAGGGGGACATATAGTTGACAATCCCAAGAAATTGTTGAACCTCTTTAAGAGAGGTGGGAGTCAAGGAATTTGAGGAGTTCTTGGCCAATATGTGGTTGGAGTTGGTACTGACCAATGGTGATGTGCATGCCAAGAAAATCGATGTCTGTAGTGTTGAGGATCATTTTCTTTTCTGATGGCATAACACCATGTTTTTTTTAGAAGAGAGTAAAATTGGTGTAAAAAGGCCAGGTGGCTGGAATGGTCCAGAGAGTAAAGCAAGATATCATCGATGTATATCAAGGCCTGTTTTAGGATGGGCTGAAAAATATAGATCATGGCGTTCTGGAAGATGGACGAAGCTGTTTTGAGGCCAAATGGAAGGACAGTCCAATGGTAGTGGAGATTGGGAATACAAAAGCCTGTTTTTTCTCTATTCGTAGGGTTAAGGCCAAGTTGCCAAAATCCAGCCTTTAGGTCAAACTTAGAGAAGACTCGAGCATTAGTGAGATAGCCAAACAGGAAGTCCTTTCGTGGCAGGGGAAACTTAATGTCTGCAAGAAACCAGTTTAGTGGTTTATAGTTGATGACCAGGCGGAGTTTTCCTCTAACTTGCTCTGCTCATTTGTTCACATAGAAAGCTTGACAAGCCCATAGAGATTGAGTTGGTTCAATTAACCCCTCTTTCTCAAGTTGGGCAAATTCTTCTTGGGCCAAAGTTAAATGTTTAGGGTTCATACCAGGATGAGTGGCTTTGGTGGGATTGATATCCTCATTCTTTTTAAAGGGGAGGCTTACAAAGAATTTTTGATTTAGTCACAAAGGGTTGGAGCACTTTGTGAGGAAGTCGGTATGGCATTGAGCAAAACATTTTTGTGACCAATTTTTTGGTTACATCTGGGTCAGGGACAGAAGATGGCAAGGTGGTAAAATAATTATGGGGTTGCTTGTATGGTTAGAAGTAGGATTTGTGTTTTAGGCCTTGGGGGGTAAAAGTGAATTTATCCTTGAGGAGCTGATTGAGAAGATCCCAACCAATAACCATATCTTTTCTATGATGATGGGAGCCAAGGCATTCATGGGTGAGGATTAGATTAGGGAAAAATTGTATATGGATGGGTTTACTGATAAGGTTGGTGGAGAAGTATTCACCATTTTCAATAGTGAACCATCGAATGTGAGGGCACCAGAAATCCGTAAGAAGCACGTCAGGATTCAAGATGGTTGAGGTGGTTTTGGTGTCAAAAATGGCCATGACCTTTATGCGCTAGTCATACTTTGAATAGAGATACAACATAAGCTCAACCATTGGGACTTGGACTGAAAGGTTCATGGGATAGAACCCATACTGGAGAGAACTGGTAGTAGAGTATCCATCAGAGGAAGAAGAGTCTTCCATTGTCAAAAAATTAAAAGCAAAAACAGTGGCAGAAATTCGTTCTTTGGTTTCAGAATAAAGGGATTCAAGATCATGGTCATCAAGAGCAGGGTTTAGGGACAATTTTTTGCAAAATGCCCAGGTTGTTTATAGAAGAAATAGTGACGACCTTTTGGAGAGCCCTTTTTATTTTTTTGAAAATAAGACCGCCATTTTTTTCTAAACCAAGGTGTGGATTTTTCTGAGAAAGAGTGTTTCTCCTTGTGGAAGGGTTTGAATCTTTTGAAATGCTTCTTCTTCTTGGTAGGACAGTAACAAGTGAGGTCTTTGTGAGAACATTTGAGAAGCAAATCGGGCCTATGGCATGATTTCTCAATTTTCTGACCCGTCTCTTTGAATTGGTTGATGAAATTCCATTTGTTGCAAAGTCCTTAAAGAGCTTTTTCAACAAGCTGTTCCAAATGGCCAAAGGTGATAGTGGCCAAGGTGAGACCATACTGTTCTTCTAGCAGTCTTTGGGTTTCTTGTGAGAGGGACTCAGGAATGGAACTGAGATAGGCCTGCTTAATATTTGGGTTGTCAAGCCCACCGATTTCATAAAAGTGTAAGGAGGCTCGTTGAAAATGAGTCTGTAAGTCCTTAAGGTCAAAAGAGTAGCATTTTAACTTAAAGAATTCTTCTTTCAATTGATTTGTTTGATTATGGCTATCTTCGACAAATTCTTGGAGAAGAAACCTAATAAACTGTTCAAGAGTGGGGACTTGGACCACCTACATCTGCCTGTAGGGACCAAGATTATTCCACCATTGTTTCAAAATTCCCATAAATCGGGCCACAATTGCTTTTAGAACTCGAAAAAGTGTAGCATTGGGCTTAATGAGTTCTGTTTGCCCCCAGGTGTAGATTTCATGGATCTTATCCCTTCATTTGGAAGGATGATGAGTGTCCAGATTAAACCATGGGCCTGATGATGGAGGCACATATAACTGATTGTCGAATCCTGGATGTGTAGGAGGAGGTGGTGGAATAGGCTCTGTATCATCCATTGGATCAGGCTGTTCAACAGTAGGATCAGTGGTCGGATCTGGGTTAGGATCTTGTACATAGGGATCATTGTGGTGAAACTGGTTCATAAAAATGATTGGTGAGTTTGATTCTGTGGACAAACTTTCATCAGAATCAGAGGAGCTAGAGTCTTCAGAGGCTCCAATGGCAGAATAATGATAGGGAGGTTCTGGATGGGAATAGGATCTGATAGTGTATGGTGTGTGAGAAAGTCTGTAATAGGATTAGAAGAAGGGGATATCATGCATTGTGGTGGTGGTGGTGGTGGTCCTCCAGGTTAGAAAGAGGGACCA
>NW_022195744.1:0-1155 GCF_008641045.1 Pistacia vera
GAATAGATTTTTCCGATTGTGAAAATGATTAATTTCATATTTTTCTTTTTCTTTTTTTATTTGTTGTTTTCATGTATTTTCAATATTTTTTAAAAAAAAAAAAAAAAAAAACACAGATATATCAAATTCATAAAAGAATACCGCCTTTATTTTTTGTTTTAGCTTATGGTTGTGGGGTTTTATATTGTTTGAGTATGTACTGAACCATCACTTGACATTCTACTACGTTTGTATGATTCTAATTTGATATCTAGATATGTGGCTCTGGTGGAACAAAATGTGTTGCTAGTTATTGAAAGTTTATAACTCAACCAAGTTGATAAAACTTATGCGGAATATATTAATTATGTTTATTTGTGCTTGTGGTTTTGTCCATTCATCATCAACACATAACAAAACATTCAAGACATAAAGTAAAGAAACCAAAAGGTTTTTACATGTTTAGCAAATCCACTGTAGCAAATATTCAAGATTCATTTATAAAGTTAAAATTAAGCAATCAAAAGTAAAACACTCTCCGTTTTCATTATGCTCTAACTTCACCATTTGGATGATCCACGTCTTGCCACATCTTGCATGAATCCAAGATACCTCTTGTATGATTTGAGCTCCACCCAAACTTCAACGCTAAAGACACCCTCTAGCTCCATAGCTTGAAATCCCATCAAGCTCTTCATCAATGAAACCATGTTCCAACAACACTCAAATAACAAATGGTTAACAAAGTATTTTTAAGCTTATCAAAGCATATAGAACCTGACCAAATATAAAATAAACCTCAAAGGATTTTTAGAGAACAGTATGAGGAATATTCAGTCTCAAATGTAAATGCAAGGTTGATAAAGAATATAAATAAAACTTGCTCAACAATGCACTAGATAATCAATCGACAATCTCTTATATGTTTAGCTATTTTGGGAAAGTTAGCTAAAAGTTGATTATGGAGCTCCATAATCAACTTTTAGCTAACTTTCCCAAAATAGCTAAACATATAAGAGATTGTTGATTGATTATCTAATCAACTTTTATAATTAGATCACGACAATCTCAAATGTAAATGCAAGGTTTTGTTGACAATGAAAACTCTTGTATAATTTGGCTCACTGAAACATTTAACACTTTCTCAATATCTTTCGTAACTGTAAGTATTTTTAT
>NW_022195745.1:0-1873 GCF_008641045.1 Pistacia vera
AACTTACCGGCACTAGTGATAGTGACTACTAACTGTTACTTCATTTGTTTTTCAGGAAGCATCTTGATTATAAAAGATTGATTTAAATTTTATATGTGACGAGGTAATATTAATGGCTGAGAGTAATTCTATAGATAGGTATAAACAAGTCTTATAAAAATTTGTGTAAAAACTAATGTGACACAAAATAAATAGAAAAATAAATATGATGAGTTTGACTTTTTATATTAACTATTTCATTCATTTTATGCTACACCAGTTTATACACAAATCTTTGTAAGATTTGTTTGTACATCTGGTATTATTGAATTGCTAATTACTAATTTAATATTATGAAAACGATGGGCCTGTTTAGTTCATTATTCTGATACTTTTTAGAATAATATTTTGAAAAAAGTAAAATTGGATGGGTATTATAATGTAAGATTTGGAAATAAACAAAAATATCTCCCTATGTTTGTTTATTTACTAAACATCCTTATAATAAAATATTAAAAATTAACAAAAATACCTCCAACCCACCCATTAAATACGGACAGCTGACTACCATCGTCGGAGGGTGGTCGGAGTCACTGTATCGCAGCACGACCGGCTGGATCTGGCCATTCGTGCTCTGATATGGTTTTTTCCCGTGGATCTAGCCATTGACAGCCAGATCTGGTCGCATTTGGTCGTCAACAACAGCCAAAGATACAGTCGTATCGTGACTGTTTACTGACGACTGGCTACGGCCATATCTTTGGTCGTAGATCTGGCATTTTCCGGCTAGATCTACCGTGAATTTGACCAAAAAAATGCTAGATTGGCGTACTACTGGCCAGATTTAGCTGGTAGTGTGCTATTATACCATATTCCACCAGCTTTCGGCGATGGTGGCCAGAATCTGGTAAATGTGGGTTGTTGGGGTGTTTTTATCAATTTCTAAAACTTTTTTGGGGGGTGTTTAATAATAAATTGAATAATATAGAATAATATTTTGAGAATAAGAGAATAATTGTGTATTTTGGATAGAATAGGGAATAGAATTCTAAAAAATTCTCTACCAAACGGAGCTGATATTGTTTGAAATAATTTTATATTTTTTTATAAATTCATTAAACGCGGATTAAAAATGATTTCATAATTACATAAAACTATATTGTACATGCTTGATTTTAACACCAACGATTTCGTATGTGTAAAGTATTAAGAAGTCACACGTGGTTGATTATAACAAGTGTATGAGGAACTATAGGCACAATAGCATGCAAGGACATAAATATAAAGCTGACAAGTGAATTTTTATAGTGGTTCCGATGTTTAAAACGAATCTTACATCCACTGTGTTTATTTATATAAATATGTTCCTAGTCGTTAAACAAGCTTACAAGAGATCGTAAACTGCGATCTGATATTACAAGTACTTGGTATTTTAAGTGTTCTTAGAGTATGTCAAGCTAATCTCTTTCTAGTAGTATGTCTGTGTTATTTTTTTTATTGAATTCGTGAGTGTCTGATCCTACTTTTGTGCGAAAGAGCTATTTATTTACATCTGTTTTGCTTTAAGATAATGATTACACTCTTGTAAATGACTTGTTACTATTTGTTGAAAACTTAAAGAATATCCTTAAATTAAATGAGGCATAGATAGCTGTGTCAACCAAATTCATCCAATGACAAATTCTTGAGTCAGTTTGATTGTTGACAGTCATATTTTTTTTGTTTTTAGAGACGTGGCATGTTCTGAAAATTTTTTTGAATTCTGATTGGTACAGCATAGGTCAGCCTTTTCTTCAGGCAGAACAATAATTTTAAAAATCTTTCAATTATAGATAATGGTTTTAGTTAAAAGTTTTAGTGTTTTTCAACTATCATTTAAAATTAAAATTATATA
>NW_022195746.1:0-1006 GCF_008641045.1 Pistacia vera
GGTCTTGTGCTCTTTGACAAATTCACAACATTGAATATTAGAAAATTTGTGGCATATGATATTCCAAGCAGATGGTTTAAGAGGATTTGATTCCCTGACTTGGTTGAAACCAAGGTCTTAACCAGTTAGTCCACATAAACCAGGATTAGTGTGGCATGAAAAAGATTTGGATCTTTACAAAAAAAAAGGCCAACTCCATATCTAGAATCTAACAAAAACAAAGTTTCCAATATAACAAGAGAGAACCAAATCATGCAATTAAACTAATAACCTTCTAGTTTATATTTATGAAGAATATAGAAGTATCTTGAAACTCTCTTTTCATTGATGCTTGATTTGGTAGTTTGAAGAATGACATGGAGAAGGTTTCTGTGCCTCATGCGTATGTGCTACGAAAATTTTGCTTTCCAGAATGGAGAAAACTAGTTCTTGATAATATAAGGAAATTTATACTTGATTAGAGCAATGTACATACCGTATTTTCAAAATTGGTCATTATGGATATATCATATTTGTTTTAAGTTTCATAACAATGGCCTTACGTCATACTGTTTCACAGGATGCTGACTTGATCTTTAATTATCTCAATGTATTAATGTGCAGGTTTTATCCTTATCATTATGCACCGCGTGCTTCAGATTTTTATGATATTGATAAATTTGAATTTCACTTCTCAATTGGGAAACCCTTCAAGCCGTTTGATCAACTAATGGGTGTATTGCCTGCTGCAAGGTTTTCAATATAACTTATCCATCTCTTTTGGTTATTTATTTATATACTAGGATCTGACACAATCAGTGTGCATATAGTGCACATGCGCTTCCATTGTTTTATAGGAAATTGATGACAGATGCGTTGTCACCGATATTGGATTTTTATCCCGCTGGTATTATTTGAACTGACTTAAATTTCCAGACATATTATTAGAAAATCAACTTCCTTCTTATGTCTAATCATAAAATTTTTCCACAGATTTTCAGGTTGATATTAATGGAAAACGGTTTGC